>NC_087203.1:45301329-45306187 GCF_015104395.2 Macrobrachium nipponense
AATTAGTCGTGTTTACATTAATTGGGCGGAATGAATAAGTCTTTTCACAGTTCTTTAGCCCTAAGGAAGAAGTTGGGAGTTTGCTCTTTAGTAAAAGTGTTTTTTGGTAATATTTGTTTAGTGGTTTATATGGGGTTATTTATTGTCTTCTGATATCAATAGATTTTAATGAAAGTTAATTTGTTTCTTCAGGTGGGTTTAAGGCTTTGCAGTGAAACTCGTATTCAGAATGTGAGGAAGAGGAAATATTAAGAAATATATATACCACAAACCAACCTGAAGAAACAAATGAATTTTCATCAGAATCTATTAATATAAGAAGACAATCCCCACATAAAAACCTATACAAATATATATATATGTAAGGCTGAATGGATTTTTTGTTTAAGAATATTTCGAAATTTTTTAGAATTAAATTTTTCTATTAATACTTTACATCAGGTCCGATTGTTCTGGAATAAGTTACGTTTTTCAGTCTTCTGAAAAGAAAATGATTGAGATGGCTTCGTTTGTCCGTCCGCACTTTTTCTGTCCGCCCCCAGGTCTTAAAAACTACTGAGGCTAGAGGGCTGCAAATTGCTATATTGATCATCCACCCACCAATCATCAAGCAGACCAAATTGTAGCCTTGTGGCCTCAATAGTTTTTATTTTTATTTAAGGTTAAATTTAGCCATAATCGTGCGTCTGGTAACGATATAGGCCAGGCCACCACCGGGTCACGGTTAAAGTTTCATGGTCCGGCCATACAGCATTATACCGAGACCACCAAAAGATAGACCTATTTTCAGTGGCCTTGATTATATGCTGTACAGAAAACTCGATTGCGCAGAAGAAACTTGGGCACATTGCAACGCCAAGTTACTCTTGCTGTTCGGTCAAAGAACCAAGAATTCTGTGTGAAAGGGAACGGGATAGTAGTGATTTCCTTTACGTGGAACGTGCCATTAAATAATAGAGATAGTAGTACCTTGGTCTGCTTCCAGAGCGTAGTATGTTATGTCACGCACTAAGTACTGCTGTGTGCTCTCCGGCCAATTACCGTAGAATTTTTATTGTCGGAACAAGTCGCTTGAAGACACGGTATTTGAGTGTCTGTATGTATCTATATAATTCTTCCTCCTCCTCCTCCTCCTCCTCCTCCTCCTCCTCCTCTTCTTCTTCTTCTTCTTCTTCCTCTTCTTCTTCATTACAATCAGAATGATTAAAGAAAATGCTTTTCATTGTGGCATTTGAGACACCTATTGCCATGTTTTATCTTACAAGGACTTTCTCTGGTCAGGACACAAGGGCATGTCAGTTACAGAACAGATATTCCCTTGCTCAGGGAAGCTGTCGTAGCTTGTCCAAAAACTAATTTCTTTTTAGCCTTGTCATTGGAGAGAGAGAGAGAGAGAGAGAGAGAGAGAGAGAGAGAGAGAGAGAGGGTACCTAATTCATATTTAGAGTTTCTACCCATTTTTTATTACAGTTTGGGAGACAAAAGAGTGAGGGGTATTTTTCCCGTCAAGCTTAATTCTATTTTGTTCGTTTTTCCCTCAGACAGAGAGAGAGAGAGAGAGAGAGAGAGAGAGAGAGAGAGAGAGTACCTAATTCATATTTAGAGTTTGTCTTTTTTATTACAATTAGGGAGAGAAAGCGTGAGGAATATTTATCCTTCGTCGTATTTAATTCTTTATTATTGTTAGTGTCTGCTCCTGAGAGAGAGAGAGAGAGAGAGAGAGAGAGAGAGAGAGACAGAATTTACTCAGCTTTTTAGTATTTTATTAACGAATTTCACTAACGGTAAAAGTCCCACGAGAACGGTGGTCACTTGGAAGACTTCGGCTCTCTCGAGTTACGGTTGACTGATTAGTAGAAGCCATTTTAGTTTTACGTTTACATTCCCCCGCAAAATTCCAACTTTGCTGAACTGACTGATCGATTAATTAATTTTACAGTCCCCTCTACCCTCTCCCTCCCCTCCCTCCTCTCCCCTCTCCCATCCCCTCCCCAGGTCTGGTAGGCTTAGTCTCCCCGATATTTATCTTGGTGATGCCATGGTCGGGAAAGAAAAACCAAAGAAAAATAAGACAAGGCGTGATCTGACCTCCAGTTTACTCGGTCCAAGTGCTAAAATCTATGGTCAAATGGCGCGTTGTTTCACCAACGAAAATTAAAATAAATACGGTATATTTTATTAGAAATAATTGTTCTATACTGTTTAACATCCACATTATTTATTTTTTTACATTTTCTTTCCAATAAATAAATCATTAATATCTTACCCTAAAATTCTTGTATCTTTAACTCAACGCCTTTTTTAGGCTCTTCTATAGGTCTTTCCTACCCCCCAACAAGAACAACAACAACAACAACAACGAAAACAAAGTAACTTGTAGGCTTACTCCCCGAGTAAGCAAGCGATAAGGCCCCCAAAAAAGTATGATTTTGATGGTGCGCTGCCAATTCAGAATGCGTCTCTTAAATATTTAGCGTCAGTCGAGCATTAGTATTTTGTCAAAGGGATTTTTATACCCATCTTGCATTTTGCTTTTCACGTTCAGTCCGTTGATTAGACAGCTCTCTCTCTCTCTCTCTCTCTCTCTCTCTCTCTCTCTCTTCTTCTTCTTCTTCTTCTTCTTCTTTTTAAGGTATCGTTCTGCTATGCCTCACCTCCATGACTAAGGGATTTAGTAATAGCTTTCTTGTCGTAATTCGTGAGAGAGAGAGAGAGAGAGAGAGAGAGAGAGAGAGAGAAAGAAAGAAAGTGGTATCGCAACTGTAGACTGGAATTTTGGCGTTAATGAACTGATGCTTTATGCGTATTGATTGAGTGATTTATGGCTACTAAAACTGGCGTCGTAACAGTTTAATGATTGGCATATTGTGTGGCAAGAAACCGTCAATGGAAGGAATATGATTATTAGGTTGTCAAATTAACATTAACTTTCCAAAATGACTCACAAAGTGTATTTACAGTCGCGATTCATTCTCCTTTCTCGACTTTATGTAATATTTAGTTGGTTTCAAATTTGGCTTACTCTTATTTATTATAAATTTGCCTTTTATTATATGTTTGTTAGATGATCAACGGGTAGTCCGTAATGGGTCTGGAGAAGGTTAGATAAACTATAAATAGACGAAATTCGCTAAATCTCTCTCTCTCTCTCTCTCTCTCTCTCTCTCTCTCTCTCTCTCTCTCTCTCTGAATAGCACCCTGAAGTTTAAGAGCAAGGCTTCCCGTTGCTGAATTGTTAGGCAGGAGCAATTAAAGCAATGCGTCTTTACACAGAAAGCGGAGAGAGAGAGAGAGAGGAGAGAGAGAGAGAGAGAGAGAGAGAGAGAGAAAAAAGAGCGGAACCTCTGGTAACAATAGTGGGAAAAGATATGCGTAAACTTGATTGGATGTTGCACGTTCTCTCTCTCTCTCTCTCTCTCTCTCTCTCTCTCTCTCTCTCTCCTGGGAGAGAGTGCTACAGTTCAGTTTTTTTTCTTTTAATTTTCAGGATAGATATTACGCTTGTATTACCTGAGGTTCGTTTGTCGCTTTGGGCTTTCGACGGTGAATATTATTACTATTATTATTACTATTATTATTATTATTACATAGAAGATCAACCCCTTTCATTCCTGTCACTGTACCTCCGTTCCTATTCTCTTTCCGACATTTTACTTTACACCTTCTCTAACAATTGTTTCATAGTGCAACTGCTTTGAGGTTTCCCTCCTGTTACGCCTTTCAAACCTTTTACTCTCAATTACCCATTTGTGCGTTGAATAACCTTTTAGGCCTAGATTTTGAATTCCAGGTTCCAGTATTGTTTCCTCTGGGAAACGAGACTTGTTAACTGAGCTCTGATCAGTGAATTTAGACATCTTATTTGGAACAATTGAAGATCGGGGTCAGATTGACTTCATTGATTAGATTTTTGGAAAGTCAGACCGTGATCCATCATTCGTGAGATGTTTGGAAAGTTGGGATTGTAGATTTGAGAAATAGGTCCTTATTTGAAGGCTAGTTGCCCTTGTCTTATTTAAATCCTTCCAATCTCGAATATGTCTCAAGTAACTGAAACCATTCGCCCCAACACCGTAGAGTTTGGTTACCGGGTTGAAGCCAGTTTTAATGCATAATTCGTCCCTCGTTTGACGAACTGGCTTAAGCTATTATTTTTTCACAGTCTGAGAAAAGGGGCTTCAAGGATTTTAAACCTCTGATTAGCTCATCTATTGAGGACATTTGGTTGCAAAATCTTAGGACACAGACGGCAGAAATATTGATATTTTAATAAGTATCAAAAACTGAGTTACTTTGGCTGGAAAACTAAAAAACTTGGAAGAAATGGGCGACGCCAGTTCGTCAAAACAGGGACGAATGGTAATCTGTTTCAGTCCTTTCATTAAAATGTCACTAATCCATTGATGAATATTCATGAAAACAAAAGGAATTATACAGCGAATATTCTCTAAGATGTTCCCGAGGTAGATACTATTGACGGGAATTCATTGAGAGAGAGAGAGAGAGAGAGAGAGAGAGAGAGAGAGAGAGAGAGAGAGAGAGAGAGAGAGGGGAATGGGGGGACCTGAACTCACTTTATTTGAGAGAGAGAAGAGAGAGAGAGAGAGAGAGAGAGAGAGAGAGAGAGAGAGTGGGGGTGTGGGGAGGGGATGTGAACTCACTTTAATTTGGAGAGAGACGACGTGAACTCACTTCATTTTTTGGAGAGAGAGAGAGAGATTTAGAGAGAAGAGAGAGAGAGAGAGAGAGAGAGAGACAGAGAGGTTATCTGCGTCTGAACTTCGACGAGCGCTGGATGAAAAAAAAAGGCTTCGACAGAGGAGTTAATATACGAAGGCCTTAATAAAGATGATGGCGG
>NC_087203.1:45306687-45336687 GCF_015104395.2 Macrobrachium nipponense
CCGCCATCATCTTTATTAAGGCCTTCGTATATTAACTCCTCTGTCGAAGCCTTTTTTTTTTTTTTTTTTTTTCATCCAGCGCTCGTCGAAGTTCAGGCGCAGATAACCTCTCTCTCTCTCTCTCTCTCTCCTCTCTCTCTCTCTCTCTCTCTCTCTCTCTCCTCAAAAAATGAAGTGAGTTCACGTCGTCTCTCTCCAAATAAAGTGAGTTCACATCCCTCCCACTCTCTCTCTCTCTCTCTCGTCTCTCTCTCTCCTCTCTCTCTCTCTCTCTCTCCAAATTAAAGTGAGTTCAGGTCCCCCCGCTCTCTCTCTCTCTCTCTCTCTCTCTCACAATGAATTCCCGTCAATAGTATCTACCTCGGGAGCATCTTAGAGAATATTCTCTGTATAATTCCTTTTGTTTTCATGAATATTCATCAATGGATTAGTGACATTTTAATGAAAGGACTGAAACAGGATTACCATTCGTCCCTGTTTGACGAACTGGCGGAGCTCATTTCTTCCAAGTTTTTGAGTTTCCAGCCAAAGTAACTCAGTTTTTGATACGTATTAAAATTATCAATACTTCTGCCGTCTGTGTCGTCAGATTTTGCAACAAAATGTCCTCAAAAGATGAGCTCATCAGAGGTTTAAAATCTCTGAAGCCCCTTTTCTCAGACTGTGAAAAAATAATAGCTTAAGCCAGTTCGTCAAACGAGGGACGAATTGTGGATTAAAACTGGCTTCAACTCGGTAACCAAACTCTACGGTGTTGGGGCGAATGGTTTCAGTTACTTGAGAAATAGTCGAGATTGGAAGGATTTAAATAAGACAAGGGCAACTAGCCTTCAAATGACCTATTTCTCAAATCTACCATCCCAACTTTCCAAACATCTCACGAATGATGGATCACGGTCTGACCTTTCCAAAAATCTAATCAATGAAGTCAATCTGACCCCGATCTTCAATTGTTCCAAATAAGATGTCTAAATTCACTGATCAGAGCTCCGTCAACTACTCACGTTTCCCAGAGGAAACAATACTGGAACCTGGAATTCAAAATCTAGGCCTAAAAGGTTATTCAACGCTCTAATGGGTAATTGAGAGTAAAAGGTTTGAAAGGCGTAACAGGAGGGAAACCTCTAAGCAGTTGCACTATGAAAAAATTGTTAGTGAAGGTGGAAAGTAAAATGGTGGAAAGAGAATAGGAACGGAGGGTACAGTGACAGGAATGAAAAGGGGTTGATCTTCTATGATGATAATAATAATAATAATAATAATAATAATAATAATAATAATAATAATAATAATAATAATAATAATATTCTCCGTCGAAAGCCCAAAACGACAAACGAACCTCGGGTAATACAAGCGTAATATCTCTCCTGAAAATTAAAAGAAAAAAAAACTGAACTGTAGCACTCTCTCCCAGGAGAGAGAGAGAGAGAGAGAGAGAGAGAGAGAGAGAGAGAGAGAGAGAGAGAGAGAGAACGTGCAACATCCAATCAAGTTTACGCATATCTTTTCCCACTATTGTTACAAGAGGTTCCGCTCTTTTGTGTGTGTGTCTCTCTCTCTCTCTCCGCTTTCTGTGTAAAGACGCATTGCTTTTAATTGCTCCTGCTACAATTCAGCAACGGGAAGCCTTGCTCTTAAACTTCAGGGTACTATTGATTAGAGAGAGAGAGAGAGAGAGAGAGAGAGAGAGAGAGAGAGAGAGAGAGAGAGAGAATTTCGTGTCTATTATAGTTTATCTAACCTTCTCCAGACCCATTACGGACTACCCGTTGATCATCTAACAAACATATAATAAAAGACAAATTTATAATAAATAAGAGTAAGCCAAATTTGAAACCAACTGAATATTACATAACGTCAAGAAAGGAGAATGAATCGCGACTGTAAATACACTTTGTGAGTCATTTTGGAAAGTTAATGTTAATTTGACAACCTAATAATCATATTCCTTCCATTGACGGTTTCTTGCCACACAATATGCCACTCATTAAACTGTTACGACGCCAGCTTTAGTAGCCATAAATCACTCAATCAATAACGCATAAAGCATCAGTTCATTAACGCCAAAATTCCAGTCTACAGCTGCGATACCACTTTCTTTCTCTCTCTCCTCTCTCTCTCTCTCTCTCTCTCTCTCTCACGAATTATGACAAGAAAGCTATTACTAAATCCCTTAGTCATGGAGGTGAGGTATAGCAGAACGATACCTTAAAAAGAAGAAGAAGAAGAAGGAGGAGAGAGAGAGAGAGAGAGAGAGAGAGAGAGAGAGAGAGAGAGAGAGGAGCTGTCTAATCAACGGACTGAACGTCAAAAGCAAAATGCAAGATGGGTATAAAAATTCCTTTGACAAAATACTAATGCTCGACCGACGCTAAATATTTAAGAGACGCATTCTGAATTGGCAGCGCACCATCAGAAGCTCCTCTCAAAATCATACTTTTTTTTTTGGGCCTTATCGCTTACTCGGGGAGTAAGCCTACAAACTACTTTGCTTTTGTTGTTGTTGTCCTTGTTGGGGGGTAGGAAAGATCTATGTAAGAGCCGATACAGGAATTTTAGGGTAAAATATTAATGATTTATTTATTGGAACGAAAATGTAAAAAATAAATAATGTGGATGTTAAACAGTACAGAACAATTATTTCTAATAAAATATACCGTATTTATTTTAATTTTACGTTGGTGAAACAGCGCGCCATTTGACCATAGATTTTAGCACGAGGACCGAGTAAGCTGGAGGTCAGATCACGCCTTGTCTTATTTTTCTTTGGTTTTTCCTTCCCGACCATGGCATCACCAAAATAAATATCGGGGAGACTAAGCCTACCTGGGGAGGGGATGGGAGAGGGAGAGGGGATGGGGGAGGAGGTGAGGGAGAGGGGAGAGGGAAGGGGGAGGAGGGGGGGAGTGGGTAGGGGGGAGGGGACTGTAAAATGAATTAATCGATCAGTCAGTTCAGCAAAGTTGGAATTTTGCGGGGGAATGTAAACGTAAAACTAAAATGGCTTCTACTAATCAGTAAACCGTAACTCGAGAGAGCCGAAGTCTTCCAAGTGACCACCGTTCTCGTGGGACTTTTACCGTTAGTGAAATTCGTTGATAAAATACTAAAACGCTGAGTAAATTCAACTTCTCTCTCTCCTCCTCTCTCTCCCTCTCCTCTCTCTCTCTCTCTCTCAGAGCAGACACTAACAATAACAAAGAATTAAGTGCGACGAAGGATAATATTCCTCACGCTTTCTCTCCCAAATTGTAATATAAAAGAGACGGAAACTCTAAATATGAATAAAGGTAATCTCTCTCTCTCTCTCTCATCTCTCTCTCTCTCTCTCTCTCTCTCTATGTCTGACGGTTTATCAAGTATCCCTGCTTTCGCTATTAAGCGTTCAGACGGGATTTCCAAATCACTTATATTATAGTTAAAAATGTAAAAGTCTATGTAATGTTAAAGCGGGTTAATTGAATTTGTCTCAGTGTTATAGCTGAGTGAAAATAAATGGGTTTTCAATAGCTTTTTGAACTGAAAGATATTTCCAGCACACTTAACTGATGCCGGAAGTTGATTATACAATCTAGGAGCGCAGTGCTTAAAAGTTCTCGTACCAAGAGTGTCGTTGCACGAGGCTCATCAAGTCTGAAATCATCACGGGAAAGGCGTGTATGAACACCAGGCCCTACTACGTATCTTTTCAGGCAACCTTTAAGATACAATGGCTCTCCCGTGTTAATAGCTTGATATGTTAAGACGCAAAGTTTAAAAATAATCCTTGCTTTGACTGGTAACCAGTGTAATTTAATTAAGGTTGGAGTAATATGTTCTCGCGGGGATATACCAACAATTAGTCTAGCAGCTCTATTCAAAATCATTTGAAGTTTCTTAAGACGATAATTAGGTAAATTGTAATACAACGAGTTACAATAGTCTACTCTACTAACTACCAAACTATTAATTAGTAGCTTAGTGGCATCTTCGTTAAGATATTTTCTAATGGATGCGATATTCCTCAGATGATAATTTGCGGTCCTAACCACATTGTTAATATGTTCATCAAATGTCAAAGAACCATCAACTACTACCCCGAGATCTCTGACTTTATCAGTTAACAAAATATTTTTCCTTATTGATGGAGATGCTATTAACGTTATCAAACCTTCTTAAGTAATATTTAGTGCCAATTAGAATACATTCAGTTTTATTTCATTTAGTTTCAGCTTTTTTCTTATGCATCCATTTCGAAACATCTGCCATAAGTCTATCAATAACAGCTTGATCTTCAATAATGTCATCTACTATTAAATAGAACTGGGTGTCATCAGCAAAAATTTACATTGAACGCCATGTAATTTAAATATCCAAGACAACTCGATTGTATAAATACTAAAAAGAACCGGCCAAGTACGCCTTCCCTGTGGAACACCCGTGGTGAGCTTTCTACTTTCAGAATATCTATCTTTAACCTTCACCTTGAAAGATCTATTCGATAAATAGTTATTAAACCATTTAAGAGCATCCCATCGATCCAATAGCAGTCATATCCTCTATTAACACTTCATGAACCACTGTATCAAAAGCAGAGCTAAGATCTAGGAGAATAAGCAAGCTACATTTACCGTCATCGGAGAAACCTAACAAATCATTTAATTACGGCACAAAGAGCTGTTTCAGTAGAATGGAATTTCCGATAAGCCGACTGATCTTCAGGAATAGCTCCAATTACTTTCAAGTGCTGACTGAGTTGATCTAGAACGGAAGTCTCGATCATTTTTGCACAAAAAAGACAAGTTAGAAATTGATCTGTAAGATTTCAATTCTTGATGATCAAGGGATCCTTTAAGAGATGGTTTAATGATGGCAAACTTTTTCAGAGGACGGGAATAAGCTCTTAGTAATACTCAAGTTGACTATTCGAAGCTGCAATTGCAATAACCTATCTATGTTCGGGGCGTCGATGACCTCATTTATTGGAAAAGGATCGTTACTGCAATAGGAGCGGCCAGAACTAATGAACATAGTTTTGTAAGCATCGAGTGAAATTGGCCTAAACTGCAAAAACTTTGAGAAAGGAAAAATCAGGAAAGTAAGAATAGGGCAAGAAAACATCAGTTGTGAAGTTAAAAAGTAAACAGGCAACCTTTGACTCAAAGAATTCAGCAAATTCATTGCCAATTCAAGCTCAGACCTCCCGTCTGGTAAAACATGCCTCTTAATTTTCCCTAAAAGTTCATCGAACACAGAATACAGCCTTTGATATTGGACCTAACCTCAGTTAACTTTTTCATTATAATATGTCTTCTTTACATTTCTTAATAATCTATTTACCTCATTCCTAGCTTCCACATATAACATTCGATTTCTCTCTGTTTTATGCCTATGCCAACGTGACTCTGCCAACCTCCGTTTTTTCCTAGCTTCCCTAATTGCAGCATTGAACCATGGGGAGCTGTCTTTATGACAATATCTTTCTCTACCAAAGGGCACATTTTATCATATTCTTTGGAAAATACAGAAAAATACAAAGCAACAAGACAGACCACACATTCACCTACAGAAATATTTCTGCTACTATTTAAGTCAGTAACATCCACAGGGTTCATTATATTTTTCTTCAATAACAGTAACACCCACATCTATTAGTACAGTAGAGTCCTAATAACCGTTTGTTCCTAAATGTTTATTTTAGTCCTAAGTTTACTTGGTAATAAGACTGAAATATCAAACATAATAAGCGTTGGTGGTAAAAAAGAGATAGAAAAATCTGGCTCCACTATCAAATTCATAAAGTAATTATCACCCGTAAAGCAAAACACAGCATCCCAAAAATATGATCTGACCTAGAGGTAAATACATTCACCTTATTAACAAAATTCATATTGTTCATTATATCAATAAACTTCTTTACATTTGTATCTCTATAATCCTCTAACCACATATTAAAATCTCACATATATACATTACATTTTTCATTTTCAAAACAATCCAAGAATACAGAAAAGTCTTCTAAAAACGTAGCCTTGCTTAGCTGCGGAGGACGATATACTACTAAAAATAAAAACTGTACATTATAGGCCTTAAACTCCAAGGCTAAATACTCAAAACTCACAAACGCTCCAAAAACCCTAATTCTAACGTTTGTAAATGTTTTGGATAAAACAATGCCAACCCCACCTCCCTGACCAAAATTACGTGGTGTGTGAAAAAGTTTATGAGTGTCCGGCAATAGTTCATTAATTTTCAAATTATCAGTAGCACTTAGCCATGTTTCTGTTATAGCGAACACATCTATTCCTTGTTCACCGATTAATTCTCTTAATTCTGTTGTCTTGTTGCGTACTGACTGCGTATTCAGTAAGGCACATTTTCTTCTTCTATTAGTGGAATCCATGATCCTGTTGGGCAATTCGCTTCCTCTCAGCAACATTCGATGGACAATTCCAGTCAAAAACAGCATGTTCATTATCGGAGAGGTTCATTCGCGCACAATGATGACATTTCAAACTTTCAGACTGACAATGCCTTCTCTCTCTCTCTCTCTCTCTCTCTCTCTCTCTCATCTCTCTCTCTCTCTCTCTCTCTGAGAGAAAAACGAACAAAATAGAATTAAGCTTGACGGGAAAAATACCCCTCACTCTTTGTCTCCCAAACTGTAATAAAAAATGGGTAGAAACTCTAAATATAAATTAGGCTCTCTCTCTCTCTCTCTCTCTCTCTCTCTCTCTCTCTCTCTCTCTCTCTCTCTCCAATGAAAAGGCTAAAAAGAAATTAGTTTTTGGACAAGCCAAGACAGCTTCCCTGAGCAAGGGAATATCTGTTCTGTAACTGACATGCCCTTGTGTCCTGACCAGAGTATGTCCTTGTAAGATAAACATGGTGTCTGAAATGCCACAATGAAAAGCATTTTCTTAATCATTCTGATTGTAATGAGAAGAAGAAAAGGAAGAAGAAGAAGAAAAAAGAAGAGGAGGAGGAGGAGGGAGGAAGAATTATAGATACATACAGACACTCAAATACCGTGTCTTCAAGCGACTTGTTCCGACAATAAAAATTCTACGGTAATTGGCCGGAGAGCACACAGCAGCACTTAGTGCGTGACATAACATACTACGCTCTGGAAGCAGACCAAGGTACTACTATCTCTATTATTGAATGGCACGTTCCACGTAAAGGAAATCACTACTATCCCGTTCCCTTTCACACAGAATTCTTGGTTCTTTGACCGAACAGCAAGAGTAAACTAATCGGTGACTAACCGGTGGGTAACTTGGCGTTGCAATGTGCCCAAGTTTCTTCTGCGCAATCGAGTTTTCTGTACATCATATAATCAAGGCCACTGAAAATAGGTCTATCTTTTGGTGGTCTCGGTATAATGCTGTATGACCGGACCATGAAACTTTAACCGTGACCGGTGGTGCGGCCCTGGCCTATATCGTTACCAGACGGCACGATTATGGCTAAATTAACCTAAATAAAATAAAACGATTGAGGCCACAAGGCTACAATTTGGTCTGCTTGATGATTGGTGGGTGGATGATCAATATAGCAATTTGCAGCCCTCTAGCCTCAGTAGTTTTTAAGACCTGGGGGCGGACAGAAAAAGTGCGGACGGACAAACGAAGCCATCTCAATCATTTTCTTTTCAGAAGACTGAAAAACGTAACATATTCCAGAATAATCGGACCTGATGTGAAGTATTAATAGAAAAATTTAATTCTAAAAAATTTCGATATTCTTGAACAAAAAATCCATTCAGCCTTACATATATATATTTAATATATGGTTTTTATGTGGGGATTGTCTTCTTATATTAATAGATTCCGATGATTAAAATTTCATTTGTTTCTTCAGGTTGGTTTGTGGTATATATAATTCTTAATATTTCCTCTTCCTCACATTCTGAATACGAGTTTCACTGCAGAGCCTTAAACCCACCTGAAGAAACAAATTAACTTTCATTAAAATCTATTGATATCAGAAGACAATAAATAACCCCATATAAACCACTAAACAAATATTACCAAAAAACACTTTTACTAAAGAGCAAACTCCCAACTTCTTCCTTAGGGCTAAAGAACTGTGAAAAGACTTATTCATTCCGCCCAATCAATGTAAACACGACTAATTATTCGGTAACGAAGCAAAACTTCTAAATAGCTCACACAGATCTGTTTATTATTGACAGAAAGATTCAGCATCAGGGCCTTTCCCAGATAGTGACACCCAAGGGTTTTCTAGAGTCGTTATCTAAGTAATAATAGTTTCATAGATAATCATTATCTTTATGATATTTACAGACCTTTTGCTTAATTTTTTTTGGTGATCATCCCCAACGGGCTTTGTACTATAGTAGATTCACATCAACCGTGCATATGATGTCTAGGCCAGTCCCTTTACGACGCTCCTGATTGGCTGTTGATAAGCCAATCACAGGGTGGAAACACTCAAGTCTCTCTCGAGTGCTCACATAGGCAGGATGTACGTTTCATCCCTCCTGAGGGATAGGTGGAACATATATCCCTCTTCTGTGAACTCTCTCGAGACACTGAGGGATTCCAACCCCGTCATTGGCTTATCAACAGCCAATCAGGAGCGTCGTAAGGGGCTGCTGGCCTAGACATCACATGCAAAGGTGGATACATACCGGGTTAAAACCCTTGTGAGGGGGGGGTCACTATCTAGGTAAGATCCCAGCACCCCCCCCCCCCCCCTGGTGGATACTGCGTAATTAACCGGTTCTCTTAAAACTTAGAGAAATACTTTCACAACATATAATCCAAAGGTTCATTAGAGGAGGCTTAACGCTCGCACACCTGAGTGTTTTATTGAAATGATTATTACCCATTGCAATATTCTGATTTGGATGGGATTATATAGATTGGATTACAGGCCATAGGCCAAAGGCCAAGGGCTTGGACCTATGAGGTCATTCAGCACTGAAAGGGAAATTGACACCATGAAGGCTTGCACACCAGAATACAAACTAGAAAATAAATGGTTTCCATCCATTTCCGATGCTCCATGTAATAGCTACAGGCCGAGACATCAATTCTCTTTTTTTTCCACGACCTGCTCCTTATCTGTTTTAGAATGTAGCAAAGCATGTCTAAGAGCCCATCTTCCCGGGACCCTGCCAACCCCCCCCAGAACCCACCCCTGACCTCATACACAAACCCGTTTATTGATCTCCGGGTAATGCCGTCCAAATATTCACAGGTATGTAGTACAATAGCTCATTATGGGTAGTTGTAGACATGTCCTCACCTTCAGCTCAACAGCGTTCTCCTGCCACTATTCAGAACAGAATAGAATATAGAATTCAGGCCGAAGGCCAGGCGCTGAGACCTATGCGGTCATTCAGCTTTGAAAAAGAAACTGACAGAAAGTCTGAAAGGTTTAACTATGAAACAATTGTTACAGAGGGTGGAAAGTCAGCTGGAAGAAAGATAATATGAACGGAGGTACCGTAAAGGGAATGAAAGAGGTTGCAGTTTAGGGGCCGAAGGGGCGCTGCAAAGATCCTTAAGTAATTGTCTACAGTGCACCAGGTGAGGTGCACTGATGGCACTATCACCCTACGAGACTTGCCTTGTTTAAGAAAGGGACCCACTACTGACAATCGGCGTTTATCGAAAACTCGAACCTGCAAAGTATTGAACATTGTCGAATTGTTCTTTGAGCTTTTATAAATCAATCACAAAAATGAGACCTGCCACTTGCCAGGATTTTACCCTCCATCAACTGTTTGTTGTGAAATGAGTTTGCAAAATTAAACAACCAACCCCTTATTAATTTTTCGCTACCACTTTTACCCATCTTGTGAACGCGGGGACATAAAAAAAATCCTAAATTAAAGTCATCTGAGAGGAGGACTGAAGGCTAAAAGCCTGGAATAATCATTATGGCAATGGAAAATAACAACAACAACAACAACAACAATAATAATAATAATAATAATAATAATAATAATAATAATAATAATAATACAGACAAGGTTCGAAAGCTATTGTTACTTATCAAAGAACATCAACTCTCACACAGCTATAATAATTTTCGACACGGAAAACTGTGCCCAATAAATAATAATAATAATAATAACAATACCACAATTGCACGCCAGTAATGTCATAAAAATGTATGAATTTGTAAAGCATTATGAATAATTGTGAATCATAATTTGCACTAAAATATTCAAGATAATGTGACGCAATAATAATAATAATAATAATAATAATAATAATAATAATAATAATAATAATAATAATGAAAGACCTGACAGCTAATAAAAACCACCACTAAAAACCATTAAATGGAACCCCAGCAAAATAAATGAACATAAAAAAACTTAAGAAACGAGCCCCATTCTTCGAGCACTTGCCCTGGTGACTTACACGTTTATTAGGCAAAAGTAGTTGGTGGGGGTGAGAGAGAGAGAGAGAAAATGCGCAAGAGTCTTTCCAAAACTTGATTAAGACCTGGGGGATGAGGGGGGAGGGAGGGGATATAGTTGCCGGGATCTTTCCGTATACTTGTTTCAAACTTGAATTCCTAACTTAAGAGGACGGAGAAGGAAGAAAGAGAGGAGGAGAAGGAGGGGGAATGGGCCAAGATGATAAAAGTGGGGTAGGAGGAATAGAAAGAGAGGAAGAGAGAAGGGGGAAGATTAGCTCGGAGAAAAGGAGTATAAACTAGCGAAGCCCTCCAAAGTGGCAACTGGGCGGTAAGAGAATTAGGGGAGATTTGAGAAAGAGCAATTATTGGAGGAATCGGGGGAAGTGGTAAATGATAAAAATAAACGTGTGACTGGAAGAGCAGGGGGGGAGGGGTTGGGGGGAATTTACAAAGAATTAGAGACACTGGGGAAGGTTTTTTAAAAGCAGATATTTTTTTCGCAAATGGAATTCATGGAAGCCATTTGATGATTGATTATGTGTGTGTATGTTTTCCACGGTCTTATATATCGCCTAAGTTGACGTCGTCCTCCTTGAAAAACTGAGAATGTCACTCAGCTCTTAGCTCAGATAGAGTAAGGTACAATACATTTTAACACCATAAGTTTTTATATATAATTTTAAAAAGTTTTTTTTTTTTGTTTTTTTTTTTTTCTTTTTCTCAGTATTAGGTTTTCAAGTTTTTTAATAATGTTTTAGCTTATTTTTGTTTGTTTTAAATTCAAGTTTCTTGTTTTTTAGACTTTGTGATTTTTTAAACTGAGTCTTTTTTTAATTTTTATTCTTTGTATTTTACAGCCCTGATGATGAGACATGTGTCTCGAAAATTTGGCCAATAAATTTAAAATGCTACCATGGCTGTTTGCTGTTTTATTCCTACTGAATCTACGGCGTCTAGATGCCCCAATCTTCCAGTATATATATATATATATATATATATATATATATATATATATATATATATATATATATATATATATATATGTAAAGGTAATGCGACGGAGGAAAATGAAAAATGTGGCATTACCTTTATTTATACATAGCATCACGTTTTACATATTCGTGGTCAATTTATTCATATACACACACACATATTATATATATATAAATAACAATAAAATGAGTCATCATGGCTGCCTTGCCTTCCATGGCATAAATAATACTTGAAAATTGCTAGGAAGAATAAAAAAAACATTAATCGAAACGAACTCAAAAAAAAACTCTCAGGTTTACACTAAAACCTCCACCACCACCATCACAACATTAGTTAGAGCTGATAAAACAACCCGACCTACAACAGACCTACACTAATTAACCAAAACTTGTCAGTCCCAACAATACACAAAGCCAGCCTCCCGAGGATTAATGATATATCTAACCTAACTTTGGGATTAGGCCTACCTGTAATCATCCGTCCTAAAAGTACTTGAAACTTCTGAGTATCAGACTGAGGAGAGTTCCAGCTTGTCTACGTGGAGACAGAGGATGATATATATATATATATATGTGTATATATATATATATATCAAATAAAAGGAGCCCATAAAAACACCCAAAATATGAGAGAAAAGTACTATATTTCAGAGACTGCTGTCTCCCTCTTCAGGTAGATGAATGAGAAAAGTTTACAGAAAAGGTGGTATTTATACCAAGAGGTCCATCCACAGGCAAGCCAATTTAGGTCACCCCCGCTGATAATCTTCCTTTAATCTTCTTAAGTGTTGGTTGAATGAAAACCTTGTCCATCGTATCTGAAATCCATGCTCCTTTTGAGATGTTCATTACCTGCCTCTCTTTTATTAAGGCCAATTCCATCATTTGACTCTTGTACCGGCAGTTTTTGCTGCTATAAATTACACGTGACAAATTCCAGTTTATTCTTTGGTTACGTTCATTTATATGGATGAAAATAGCCGAGTTCTGTTATCCATACCTAACTGACCGTTTGTGTTGTATTAATCTCTGGGGAAGTTATTTACCTGTAAATCCAATATAAGATTGGTCACAGTCCTGGCATGGGATTTCGTAAACATCAGTGTCCTTGGGAGATGTCTTTTGTTGGAAAGCCTCTAATCTCTCCATAACCCGACCCCCAGGGACAACACACAAGACAAAGACAAAGAAATAGTGATATACCATCAGATATCATACAACAAACACCACGAAGACGAAAGGAAAGCCCTCCTTGGTATACTGCGAAGTGGAACCACCCCCTTAGCACCCATATAACAAAACTAACAGCAAGAAGTTTACTGCAAGCCAACCTTACGGACCTCACTGGTAATGAAAAATAGTACGGCTCCATCGACGGAGAAAGAGGTTGAATCTGATATAGTATACAAGTTTGTCTGTGCTGACGAGCAATGTCAGTCCCCCCAAAAATGCTATATCGGACACACAACCACTACACTCAAACGTCGCATGCAGGCCCAAGGTGCTATTCACCAGCACTTTGTGGATACCCACAATAAAAAAACCATCCGTAGAAGAACTTCTCACACACCCAAAATAATACACAAGGAAGGCAACTACAATCGTTTATTGATATCAGAAGCCGTCAGCATCGCCATGCAACGCCCAAACCTTAACATCCAACGCGAGGCAGACCGATCTTTGCCCTCGTGTAGGAGGGCAGCCCTTCAACCGCGTGGAACAAGACCACCACCACACGCGGACAGGAGCGCACACTGACATTTTGTTAATTAAACATATATAATTAATTATACATTTATGTAAAATTGTATATAATAACTTACTTTCACTTTTGATATAATTTCTGTTAACATATTTATTTATTTGTCTTATTTTATGTTCACTATAGTCTTTTGTAAATATTTAAAACTAGGTATCTGGCAATTGTACTACCTTTCGTCCTCATGACGTCACAAAACGCATGTAGGCTCATATTTGTATCAGTACGCTTGATAACGTCAATACGTATAGGTTGACGAAACAGCTGTCGCGTTTTTGTAAAATACTGGAGTAAATGAAGAACCCCATTATGTGTCCATTAGTAACCTGAACAATGAAGTGAAGAAAATAAAATAATTAGAAAAATATGAATCAACTTTTTTCAAAAAAGCCTGGTAACAGTGAAAAAGCCATTCTATTCAATGAATGTTATATATATATATATATATATATATATATATTATAATATATATATATATATATATATATATATATATATATATATATATATATATATATATAATATATATATATAATGTATATATATATATATATATATATATATATATAAATATATATATATTATATATATATATATATATATATATATATATATATATATATATATATATATATATATATATATATATATATATATATAGATATATATATTTATATATAGATATATATATATATATATATATATATATATATTCTTTATATATGTATATATATATATATTTATCTTTATATATATATATATATATATATAAATATATATATATATATATATATATATATATATTATAAGGTAAGCGACGGAGGAAAATAAAAAAGGTGGCATTACCTTTATTTATACATAGCATGACGTTTTACATATTCGTGATTATTTATTCATATACACACACAACATATTATATATATAATATATATATAAAATATGACAATAAAATGAGTCATAGGCTGCCTTGCCTTCCATGGCTATATAATACT
Source organism: Macrobrachium nipponense (assembly GCF_015104395.2). Classification (NCBI taxonomy): domain Eukaryota; kingdom Metazoa; phylum Arthropoda; class Malacostraca; order Decapoda; family Palaemonidae; genus Macrobrachium; species Macrobrachium nipponense. Next base: position 45,320,814 of record NC_087203.1, read on the forward strand.
TGAAAATTGCCAGGAAGCCGATTAGAGAAGAAATAAAAAAAAAATATTAATCGAAAAACGTACTAAAAAAAACTCGGGGGTACACTAAAACCTCAACCACCACCATCACAACATTAGTAGAGCTTGAATAAAACAACCCGACCTACAACAGACCTACACTAATTAACCAAAACTTGTCAGTCCCAACAATACACAAAGCCAGCCTCCCGAGGATTAATGATATATCTAACCTAACTTTGGGATTAGGCCTACCTGTAATCATCCGCCTCCTAAAAGTACTTGAAACTTCTGAGTATCAGACTGAGGAGAGTTCCAGCTTGTCAACGTCGAGACAGAGGATGATGATATATTATATATATATATATATATATATATATATATATATATATATATATATCATATATATATATATAATTAATAATAAAAAGCAGGAGGTCGGTACCAAGCGCTTTCGCCTTCATTCATGCATCGTCGGGATACAGTGCCGGAATAAAGAAAAAAGCGCTTGATACTGACCTACTGCCTAAGATCTTTTCACGGCAATATATCCCGACTAACAACGGGACAGAACCCCAGCCTTTTGAATGAGAGCCCAGGGCATTAGCAATTAGGACGCAGATGCGAGTCGGAGAGTCCAGGGCATTAACAATTAGGACGCAAATGTGAATTGTAGAGTCCAGGGCATTAGCAATTAGAACGCAAATGTGAATTGGAGAGTCCAGGGCATAAGCAATTAGGACGCAGATGCAAGTCGGAGAGTCCAGGGCATTAGCAATTAGAACGCAAATACGAATTGGAGAGTCCAGGGCATTAGCAATTAGAATGCAAATGGGAATTGGAGAGTCCAGGGCATTAGCAATTAGGATGCAAATGGGAATTGGAGAGTCCAGGGCATTAGCAATTAGGATGCAAATGTGAATTGGAGAGTCCAGGACATTAGCAATTAGGATGCAAATGTGAATTGGAGAGTCCAGGGCATTAGCAATTAGGATGCAAATGTGAATTGGAGAGTCCAGGGCATTAGCAATTAGGATGCAAATGTGAATTGGAGAGTCCAGGGCATTAGCAATTAGAACGCAAATGTTGAATTGGAGCCAGTCCAGGGCAGTTAGCAATTAGGATTGCTGCAAATGTGAATTGGATGAGTCCAGGGCATTAGTAATTAGGATGCAAATGGGAATTGGAGAGTCCAGGAGGGCATTAGCAAATCTTAGGATGCCAATGGGAAGTTGGAGAGTCCAGGACATTAGCAATTAGGATGCAATGGGAATTGGAGAGTCCAGGACATTTTTCTTAGCAAATTATTGGACACAAATGTGAATTGGAGAGTACCAGGGGCATTAGCAATTAGGATGCAAATGGAATTGGAGAGTCCAGGGCATTAGCAATTAGGAGGATGCAAATGTGTTGGATTGGAGAGTCCAGGGCATTGAGCAATTAGGATGCAAATGGGATGGAGAGATCCGGGGGAGGGGCATTAGCAATTAGGATGGCAATGGGGAATTGGAGAGTCCAGGGCATTAGCAATTAGAACGCAAAATGTGACTTGGACGAGTCCAGGGCATTAGCAATTAGAACCGCAAATGTGAATTGGAGAGGTCCAGGGCATTAGCAATTAGAACGCAAATGTGAATTGGAGAGTCCAGGGCATTAGCAATTATGACCACACACACATATTGCTGATGCCTTGGACCCGCACTCCAAAGACCGGAGCTCGGTCCCGTTGCGAGGTTTCAATATATATAATATATATATATATATATATATATATATATATATATATATATATATTATATATATATATACGTATATATATATATATATATATTATATATATAATATATGTATATATATATATATATATATATATACATATATATATATATATATATATATATATATATATATAGAATATATATATATATATAAACCCTCTCTGCATCTAGGGCCGTTAGCATTAGAATTGCAAATGTGGGATTGGGAGAGCAGCCATTAGCAATTAGAAGCAAATGGGAATTGGAGAGATCCGGGCATTAGCAATTAGAACGCAAAGTGAATTATAGAGTCAGGGCATTAGCAATTAGAAACGCAAAATGTGAATTGAGAGTCCAGGTGCATTAGCAATTAGAACGCATGTGAATTAGAGAGTCCAGCTTAGCCAATTAGAACGCTAAAATGTGAATTGGGGAGTCCCAGGCATTAGCAATTAGAACGCAAATGTGAATTGGAGAGTTCCAGGGGCATTAGCAATTAGAACTCAAATGTGAATGGAAGAGTCAGGGCAATTAGCAATTAGAACTCAATGTGAATTGGAGAGTCCATGGCTTAGCATTAGGAACTCAAATGTGAATTTGAGAGTCCAGGGCCTTAGCAATTAGAACTCAATGTGATTGGGGAGACCAGGCATTAGCATTAGAAAAACGCAAATTGAATTGGAGAGTCCATGGCATTAGCAATTAGAACCAATGTGAATTGGAGGAATCCAGGGCATAGCAATTAAAGCAAATGGTGAATTGGAGAGTCCAGGGCATTAGCATTAGAACGCATGGATTGAGATCCAGGGCATTAGCATTAGAACGCAAATGTGAATTGGAGAGTCCAGGGCATTAGCATTAGAACGCCAAATGTGAATTGGAGAGTCCAGTCATTAGCAATTAGAACTCAAATGTGAATTGGAGATTCCAGGCATGAAGCAATTAGTGAACTCAAATGTGAATTGGATAGTCCAGGGCATTAGCATTTAGAACGCAATGTGAATTTGAGGAGTCAGGGGCATTAGCAATTAGAAACGCAAATGTGATTGAGATTCCAGGGCATTAGCAATTAGAAAAACGCAAATGTGAATTGGAGATCCAGGGCATTAGCAATTAGAACGCAAATGTGTAATTAGAGAGTCGGGCATTAGCAATAGGACACAAATTTGAATTGGAGAGTCCAGGGCATTAGCAATTGGATGCAATGGGAATTGATAGTCCAGGGCATAGCAATTAGTATGCAAAGTGAGATTGGGAGAGTCCAGGGCATTAGGCATTAGGATGCAAATGGAAGTGGAGAGTCCAGGCATTAGCAATTAGAACGCAAATGTGAATTGGAGAGTCCGGGCATTAGCAATTAAGGACCACACACATATTGCTGATGCCTTTGGACCCGCACCTCCAAAGAAATAGGTAAAGAAGTTTAAAATAAGAAGATAAATAAGTGAACCAAAGGAAAAGGAAGGAAAGAAAGAAAAGTAACTAAAATAAAAAGCAACACCCTTGTAGCTCGGTCCCGTTGCGAGGTTTAAATCATATATACATATATATATATATATATATATATATATATATATATATATATATATATATATATATATATAAACCCTCTCTGCATCTAGGGGCGTTAGCAATTAGAATGCAAATGTGAATTGGAGAGTCCAGGCATTAGCATTAGGATGCAAATGGGAATTGGAGAATCCAGGGCATTAGCAATTAGAACGCAATGTGAATTAGAGACTCTAGTCCAGGGCATTAGCAATTAGAACGCCAAATGTGAATTGGAGAGTCCAGGGCCATTAGCAATTAGAACGCAAAATGTGAATTAGAGAGTACCAGGGCCATTAGCAATTAGAACTCAAATGTGAATTGGAGAGTCCAGGGCATTAGCAATTAGAACGCAAATGTGAATTAGAGAGTCCAGCGCATTAGCAATTAGAACGCAAATGTGAATTGGAGAGTCCAGGGCATTAGCAATTAGAATGCAAATGTGAATTTGGAGAGTCCAGGGCATTAGCAATTAGGACGCAAACACATATTGCTGATGTCTTGGACCCGCACTCCAAAGACCGGAGCTCGGTCCCGTTGCGAAGTTTTATCAATATATATATATTATATATATATATATATATATATATAATACTATATATATATATATAATATATATATAATATATATATATATATATATATATATATATAGATATATATATATATATATATATATTATATATAAACCCTCTCTGCATCCAAGGAAAATAAGAGGTTCAAATGAACGGTCAAACTTCCTTCATCCAAAGGAAAATGGAGTCTCAGATGAATGGTCACACTTTTCAAACAACCCCCCCTCCCCCCTCCCTTCCCCACCCCTCCGTCCCCCACCACCTCCCAAAAATCAAAAAAGGGGGGATTTCAGCCTCATATCTAGGAAAATGAAAAGAGGTAGGATTCTCTTCCTGGTTCTTTGATCTTAGTGTTTTAATTCGCCTCCGGCAATGATGCGTTTTTTTAGCGGTGTTCTTTCTCTAGTTATTTTTCCTCTTCTTCATCTTCTTCTTCTTTTTCTTCTTCCTCTTCTTCTTCCTTTCCAAAGGTTCCGGGTAGTAGATGAAATGGGTAGGAAGAAAAATGATCTAGAGATAAAAGAAATGGGTCACGGCAATAAATGAGACTGTATGTATGTCGAAAAAGATGTGTGTGTTGTGTGTGTGTGTGTGTTGTGTGTGTGTGAGAGAGAGAGAGAGAGAGAGAGAGAGAGAGAGAGAGAGACCTTACCTTACAGACCTTACATCTTGTTCGGGTTGCCCCAGGTCCGTCAGTGTGAGGCACAGAGAGAGAGAGAGAGAGAGAGAGAGAGAGAGAGAGAGAGAGAGAGAGATTAGGAATAAGTTCACAACTACTGAAATAAAATTAACAAATGACAACTTCGCAAAGTTACACATTACAGCTTTAATCACATGATGTATATTTCAACACAGTACTTTGATTGCTATGAAAGTCTTGAACCCTCGAAACAAAAAAAAAAAAAAAAAAAAAAAAAAGGCAATATAATATTTCGGCCATAGGCTGGGACCTATGAGGCCACTCAGTGCTGCAAGGGAAGCTGACGGTACTAAAGTCTGAAAGGTGTAACAGGAGGATAGCCTCGCAGCTGCACAACTGTTAGGAGAGGGTGGAAAGTCAGACGGAGGAAAGAGAATATGAACGGAGGTACAGTAAAAAGGCATGAAAGAAATTGCAGATAGGGGACCAAGAGACGCTGCGAAGAAACTTGAGTAATGTCTACAGTGCACCTCCACTACCTCTAAATATCCCTTCACAAAATAGAAAGATGGAAAAAAAATCAAAACGTAACATCGCACTGCGTCTACTTATCATGCAATAATGACCGCCGTCACAAATAAGCATTAATGGCAATTTCCAGTCTTGATTGACTTATTTATGCAATGTGGCGTCGCGCAACCAATTTCCAAACTGATTGCGTCGACAACTCTAAGGGCGAGGCTCTACTTTAGCTGCTAGACTTTTTATATTAGAGCTTCCGACCAACATCGGTAACAGTGAGTCATAAAGACAACTACCACCACCTCCCCGCCAACCCCCAACCACCCCCCCAAACAAACCACCCACTGTCATACCAATTAGCATCAGCGACGATCGTAATGAATGAACAATACAGACCTGAATACAAGCGAGGGAAGGAGAGGGTACGTACAGCTATTGCTGTTTTTATTTATTTCCCGTACGCTTTTGTGTCGCTTGCAAAAAAATAAAAAAGGCAGAAATAAAGTAATCGGTTGTTAACGGTAACAAAGGGTCTACGTTTTATCAAACCAGAATTCAAAGGGGAATTTTCACACCCAGAGCTACCTTTAATCTAATACTAACCCTTTCATCTCTCTCTCTCTCTCTCTCTCTCTCTCTCTCTCTCTCTCTCTCTCTGTCAAATTAACAAACGGACATTTTAACGAACGTACATTTGGAGCATTTCAACAAAATCGGCATTTGCTTAAATACAGCTACAACCTTTTTAGTGAACGACAGGTCAAATACACCAAAACCTTTTCAATGGACGACAGGTCAAATAAATACACCTACTACCTTTTTACCCGGTTTTGGGTAGTTGTGGGACAGACAGGTCAATGGACATCCTACAACCTTTGGTTTTTAGTGGAAACAGTATGGCAGTATACACCTACAACCTTTTTTAGTGGAAAACAGATCAGATACACCTACAACCTTTTAGTGGAAAAAACAGGTCAAATACACCTACAAACCTTTTTAGTGGAAAACCAAGTCTTCTCCTTAAAACTGCTGTCCCTGTTTCTTCAGTGACGACGTAAAGGTCTGGTGCAGAACACTGCCTGCCGACGGCAACGCGATCTCCAGGGTTCTCTCTTTCACAATAAGTCCCATACGACATCAAGTGAATACCCAGCGAGTATTTAGTTTATGTCACTGCCAATATTTACCGCCTTTCATTTTCAGTTTTGTTTTTAAAGGACAAGACGCGTCTAGTATCATCAGACGGATGACAGTGATGACTCGCTTTTTCTCAAATTCTGTCTACTTCTGTTTCTAAAAGCTTTCACTCTCTCCTTACTCTTCCCGTTAAAGCAGCATCCTATAGCGGGTCAGGGCTATAATGAAAACGACAGATTCTTTTATGACCTTCAAGTCAGGCGAGAGTTAACCCAGCTATCGTTTTAATGACCTTCTGTTATTGCAGGCTGCTCTATGAGCAAGAGCCCGTGCTGGCATAAGGCCAGCCCAATCAAAACAACCTTCAGTTCAGGCTAAAGCTGAACATCACAGATATATATACATATATATATATATATATATATATATATATATATATATATATTATATATATCTTATATATATGTGTGTGTGTGTGTGTGTGTGTGTGTGTGTGTGTTTTCCTCTTTACAGAGGCGGCTCTAGAAGACGCTACCTCTCATCATCCTCAATTCGAACTGCAACCCACCTTAGTCCATCGAATTGCTAGGTACATTATTCAATCCCCGAATCAACTAAGGCAAATCGGACATCACAGGAAAGTGGCCTCACCCGATTTCCTCACCCACAGACCGATCTCGAAACTCCCGCAGGTGAAATGTACCCACGTCTCGGTGCTTTTGCATTAGGAGCGAACGCGCTCCGGCACCTCGGTCAGTTTTCTTTTCACAAAATCAGAAAAGTGCATTATTCCATTTCATTCATCACACACCTCGGAATCTGACAGACCCACGAACAAAGGTTTCATTGTCCTCTTAAAAGAAGGAAGTTGAGGGGGTGGGGGGGGGGGGGGGAGAAAGAGCTTCAAAAGTGTCAATAATCTTTCCCCTGTTCAGCGAAAGGAAGGAAGTACGCGGGAGAAAGGGAACTGCAGTATAGAGGCCAAACAGGCAGAACGCTCAGGCGAGGGTGGGAAGGCATTTTGGTGGTAGCTCAAAAAAGTTAAGTAGTCTATCTTAGTTTAACCAGACCACTGAGAGCTGATGAACAGCTCTCCTATGGCTGGCCCGAAGGATTAGATATTTTGACGTGGCTATGAACCAATTGGTCTCCTAGCAACGGGACCTACAGCTTACTGTGGGATCCGAACCACATTATATCGAGAAATGAATTTCTATCACCAGAAATAAATTCCTCTGATCCCGCGTTGGCCGAGCCGAGAATCGAACTGCGGACCACCGGTTTGGTAGCCAAGATCGAAAACCACTCGTTCAACGAGGAACTGGGTGGTAGAAGCTCAGGGTTCCAGTGACCGCTAGTTCTGACGAAATGACTCACTTGGGTTTTCGTTTCGTCAAATAGAATAGAACATCGCATTTAGGCCAAAGGCCAAGCGCTTGGACCTATGAGGTCATTCACCGCTGAAACAGAACTGACAGTAGAGAGGTTTGAAAGGTGTAACAGGAGGGAAACCTCGTAGTTGCACTGTGAATCAATTGTTAGGGGAGGGTGAGGAAAATAAGATGGTAGAAAGAGAACATGGACGAAGGTACAGTAAAGGAATGGAAGGAGTTGCAGCTAGGGGCCGAAGAGATGCTGCAAAGAACTTTAAGTTATATTAGTCTACATTGCACGGAGAATATAGATTTATAGGATTATTTGGCTTTTCTATCCATTCGCAAAATGAAATTGTACAGTCAAACCAAAAATAAACTTTAATATGCACTCAGGAAGCGCAAACCTCCGCCAAAGCTTATAAGCAACATACAGCCTTAAAATAAACCTATCGCCCGATACCAAAGTGATAACATAAGAAGTACAGAATGCTTAGGTGCAATGGAGTTTTCTGTACATCGTATAATGCTGTATTAAACCATCAGCAAGACCGGTAGCATTTCAGTTGCTCGCCAGATACAGTAGAGTGAGGGTTCGTCCAATGCCCCCGAAAAGTGCTGCCAGATGCACGTTCCATGACTAACTTTAACCGTGAATAAAATAAAATCTACTGAGGTTAGAGGGTTGCAATTCAGTATGTTTGATCATTGGAAGGTGGATGGTCAACATGCCAACTTGCAGCCCTCTAGCATTTTTTAGACCTGAGGGCAGACAGCATAAAGTGCAGACGGACGGACAGACAACGCCGTCATAACATTTTCGTTTACAGAAAATTAAAAGTGAGAAAAAAGGCTACGAAAAATTAGGGTTTGCATAAAAAAAAGAAAAATACTAAGACAGTGATTATAGATAAAAGAATCTCGTCGATCTTCAGTTCCGCTCAGAGACAAGAACAACTTCTCCACTTCGCAACAAAGCAGCAGCAGATGACTTTAGTAGGCTTTACAAGGGTCATTAAGGGGGATATATATACATATTCTCCCCGTCTTAGGAAACGCCAATTTGAAGGATTAACGCTTTCAAGGGAAATGAGCAATTACTTCTTAACTGATTAATATGAAGCTTGTGTGTGTGTGTGTATACATATGTATGTATGTATGTATATATATATATATATATATATATATATATATATATATATGTAAGTAATATATATATATATATATATATATATATATATATATATATATATATATATATATATATATCTCTCTCTCTCCACTCTCCACACACACACACACACACACACACACACACACACACACACATATATATATATATATATATATATATATATATATATATATATATATATATATATATATATATATATATATATAAATCTGTGTATAACCCAAACTTAGAGGCCAGGTATAAATTATGAACCGACTCTACCTGGGAAGAAATCTAAGGCCATTACAGATCAGGTCACACATCGACTCATCCAATGGACCACACGAAATTCAATACTAACTATAGACGACGACGAAAGCCACCCTTCGCCTCTTAGAGTTGAAAGTTCATAAGATAAGAAAGTACGCCCATTATGTATCGCAGACGACAAAGGTCGCCTCCGTGATTTGTTGCTTCATCTACGCCCGAACGGCTGTAGTCTGCGTATCCGTTTACGCCCCCAAGATGCAAATATCCGTATTAAACTAAATAGAAGTTCCTACATTTAGGGGGGGAACAAGTCTCTGTGGGGGTGGGGGGCTCCTACAAAGAGAATATACTGGCCCATTCAATAGCAACGCGAACTCCGTAGGGAGGCGGTGTAGAGCCGTCTGTGCGCCTCATACTGTGCACTGTATAAGCTTTACTTAAGGTTCTTTGCATCGTCCCTTCCTAAGGAATCTAGCTGAAAGCCTTTTCATTCCTTTTACTGAACCTCCGTCCATATTACTTTCATTCCCTCTCACAGTTCCACCCATCTCCTAATGACTGTTTCAGAGTGCAACTGCGAATTTTTCCCTTCCAGCACTGTATGACGTCATAGGCCCCAGACATTGGGCTTTCGCTTCAATTATATATTCCATTTTACTGTACCTCCGTCCATATTATTTTCTTCCTTCTTCCAGTTCCACCCCTCTCCTCATGACTGTTTCAAGAGTGCAACTGCGAGGGTTTCCCTAACAGCACTAAATGACCTCATATAGGTCCCAGACCTTGGACTTTCGCTTAAATCTCATATTCCATTTTACTTGTACCTCCACCCCTATTATTTTCCTTCCTTCTTTCAGTTCTACCTATCTCCTAGACTGTTTCAGAGTGCAGCTGCGAAGTTTTCCCTTCCAGCACTGAATGACCTCATATAGGTCCCAGACCTTGGCCTTCCCCTTAAATCTTACATTCCATTTTAGTGTACCCCCACCCCTATTATTTTTCCTTTCCTTACAGCACTGAATGACCTCATATAGGTCCCAAACCTTGGCCATTACGCATCTGGCTCCCTGACAACCAGGAATGACGCAGCCAGTAACAAAGAACCGGGAACCAGCAACTACGCATCACGTCTATCAACAACCACGAATAATACAACCGATTAATAAAAACGTGATGAGCAATAGCTTGACAAATTACGCATCCTCTTAAAAACCAACAGGCGTTTCTCATGTCTTTCTAAAATAAAAAACAAAAAAACTGGTCTTACGAATGAATGTCTTAAAGAAAGGAACTATGCATGTCTTACAACATGGAATTATGCATTTATGAAAATTGGATTTAAAATGTCATATAATAAAGAATTGCGCGTCTTGAGAAAAAAACAATTCGGAGCCCTAAAAACACCAGGAATTACTCATGTATAAAATAAATATGAATTACTCATGTCTTAAAAAAACAGGAATTACGCACCTCTTAAAAAGACCAGGTTTGTCGCATGTCTTCAAAACACCATGAATAACGCATGAATCCAAAAAAAAATAAAATAAAATAAACACGAATCGCGCATTTCTAAAAAACAAACAAACACACAGGAATTACGTACGCACTTCACGAAAAAACGACAACTACGAATCCCATCAATAGAGAGAGAGAGAGAGAGAGAGAGAACAAACCCACTCAGTAACAAAAGCCAAGAACTCCCTGGCATCCGGAACCTACACAGTCACCCAATATCATCCAAAGCTAGAACCTACATATACGCTTTGCTACGCATCTCCTATGGAAGACGGAACGAGCGTATATCCTGCGAGCGCGGATTCTAGCACCCAACCCTGGGTCCCCTACCGAGGTTCCTAACCCTTCCCCCCCAATCTGGAATGATGGGATGGAGCCGGGGGGGGAGGGGCGGCTCTGAAACGCCCCAAAGCAATTTACTCCGGATACTAAAACCGTTCCAGTCCTCGGCGGGATTCACAAGCTTCTACATTTGTTGCGTAACAGTGTAAATGAGAGAGAGAGAGAGAGAGAGAGAGAGAGAGAGAGAGAGAGAGAGAGAGAGAAATGATAATGCTCCTCCGTTATCAAATGTTTTAATTTACACGGGCATTCCCCCCACCCCTCCCTCTCTTTCTCTCCTAGAGATATAAGTGAGCACATGATGTCTCCTCGGATGGACAAATAAGTCTTTGAGACATCCTAATCCTTCTCTCTCTCTCTCTCTCTCTCTCTCTCTCTCTCTCTCTCTCTCAACTAATCTCCTAATCTAATGTGTATAGATATATATATATATATATATATATATATATATATATATATTATATATATATATATATATATATAGTAAAGAAGAAAGTAAATGTGCGGGGAATCGTGGTGGTGGTACAGCTTTCTTGGCTTGAGAGACAAATAACCTAGTGATAGCCTTCCTCGAAGAAGGAATTGTTGAAGTGAGCATTTGTGAGGTCGAGGCCTCTACAGCCAGTTGCTAGTGCTTTTAAGGTGTGGCTGATGATTACTTGCGTTTGTGCGTGTAATGATGGGTGCCATCACCCGATACTTAGTGAGAAAGTCACACGCTCCGGAGGCAAGGCAAAAGGCGGTTCGGAGGACACCAGGTGTTGGTACAGACATCGAAAAAGTGTGGCATATTTAAATGACTCAGGAAGAGTTGTCTTTGAAAAGAGAGAAGTGTGAAGTGTATACATTTATTTAAAATTAATTAATTGTGTGGTTGGAAATATAATGGATATGTCTCTTTGTTTCAGATGGGTCCATGTCATTATTCTAGAGACGTATTCTCTAAAGACTTGACTATCGAAAATGTAGTGGTTGACAATTTGAGAGTTTGGGGTGATTACTTACACTAATTCAAGAGAGTAGAATGATAACTTACAGTTCTTTTGTGGGTCAGACTTAGTCTTAACATGACCTTTTTTAGTCACTTCGTCCCATTTCATGTTCATCTAGTTTGGGAAATAAATAGCATATTTTTGTATTTACGTGAATTCATCAGCCTAGTTTAATATTGCTTGCAGAGAGAGGCGGCAAGCTACTGAAAGGTAAGAGTTGCCACTTGTGTAGTTTTGATAGGGGTTATGTGTGTATATATATATATATACTATATATATATATATATATATATATATATATATATAATATATATATTATATAATATAATATATATACGATATATATATATATATATATATATATATATATATATATATATTATATATATATATATTTTTTATGTATGTATGTGTGGAATAAGTTTACAAGAAAGCCTGGGACAAAATCATTGAGGACACTGTGAATGCACAGTAAAACCTGCTCCCATAGATAAGTGAGCACACGATGTCTCCTCGGATGGACTATAACAAGTCTTTGAGACATCCTAATCCTTGTAACTCCTTGTAACTCTCTCTTCTCATAAGACACTTTGTTCTACGATAAAAAGTGGAAACTGATTAAACACCAACTTTGTGGAATTCAAGAGTAGGTAAAAGTAGTACAAGAATATAATCAGTAAACAATAATCAAATTTGTTCTCAAACTATAATTCATTATCGTTACTCTCTTCATTTTCCCATTGTGCAGCATTCCTTGCATCACATTTAAGTATTTTTAATAATTTACTTACATTAATTAATCTCTCCTTTCTTTATTTCCCATTCACTGTCTGTTGCTTCTTTCGAAATAAACACCATAATAATAATAAATATAATAATAATAATAATAATAATAAATAATAATAACAATAGAAAGTATCACTCACTGATGTCGCAATACCATGGGACACCAGAGTTGAAGAGAAGGAAAAGGAAAAAAATGGATAGTATCAAGACCTAAAATAGAATATGAAGGATATGGGATATGCCAGTGGAAATTGTAGACCCATATTCATAGGGGACACTAGGAGTACGATACCAAGATCCCCCTGAAAAGGAACCTGGAAAAAACCTAGAGGCTGAAGAAGTAGCTCCAGGACTCATGCAAAAGCAGTGTGATCCTAAAAAAGTGATGGACTCCTAAGGAGGAAGGGTGCAACCTGGAACCCCACACTATAAATCCACCCAGTCGAATTGGAGGACTGTGATGATGATAATAATATAATAATAATAAAATAATAATAATAATAATAATTCCATCCTTCAGCAGAGTGCTCCTCCTGTGAGAGAGCAGCAAGGTAGACGCCCTTAACAAGAGATCAAATCTTCACAACTGCAAAAGTGAAGTGCGATATATTGTTAGCAACACAGATCGCTGTTACACCGAAGAGCCATTCACAATTCAGCGTCCTCAGCGGCAACACTCGGGAACAGAGACGTTAACTGAGCCGCCAGGTAAAACCACAGAGATTCCCCAGGGGTAACCACCCCAAAGAGAGCCCCCCAAGGTAACCCAGGGCAAAGAGAGCCCCCAGGGTAACCCAGCAAAGAGAGCCCACAGGTAACCCAGCAAAGAGAGCTCCCAGGGTAACCACCGAAGAGAGCCCCCAGGGTAACCACCAAAGAGAGCCCACAGGTAACCCACAAAGCAAAGAGCCCCCAGGGTAACCCAGCAAAGAGAGCTCCCAGGGTAACCACCGAAGAGAGCCCCCTGGGTAACCACCAAAGAGCCCCCCCAGGGTAATCACCAAAGAGTGCCCCCAAGTAACCACTAAAGAGAGCAGCCTAAGAAATTACCAGAGAGAGAGAGAGAGAGAGAGAGAGAGAGAGAGAGAGAGAGAGAGAGAATATTTAAGTGCGAATGGTTTTTGAAGAGGACCTATTACCGCCAGCAAATGCACGAAAAGTTCCATTATTGAAAAGGATATACTACCAAAAGAAATATTTTCTAATAAATATCAGGAAAAACAATAAAAATTGAAAATACACACACAAGAAACAAAACATCAAAACATAAAAGAACCAATGTAATGAACAAAAATTAAAAGAAAATGTACTATTTAAATAACCCCAAAAAATTAATAATACAGAAATATGAGTTACAAAAAAAATAATAGATTGAGTAACAAATATGACCATTAAAAATACAAAAATAAGTACAACAGAGAAATGTGAGTTACGAAAATGACAAAAAATAATAATGAATAAGAGAAATGAGTTGCAAAGAGAAGCACAACTGGCTCTTCCACAGAGAATTCTTCTCTTGGCCCAAGTTTAATTAAGACGAGGTCATTCAGGAGGCTGCAGTCAAGTCAACTCCGCTCCCAGATCCCGTCTGACAAAGTAGCTAATAAAATAAGTCATCCTCGTCTAGAGAGAGAGAGAGAGAGAGAGAGAGAGAGAGAGAGAGAGGAGAGAGAGAGAGAGAGAGACCTACGATACGAAGGCACTAAAATGAATATTTGAGAGAGAGAGAGAGATCGACGATACGAGGATAAAGAGAAGAGAGAGAGAGAGAGAGAGAGAGAGAGAGAGAGAGAGAGAGAGAGAGAGTTACTTACTCACTAAGAGACTTAGTAAGAGTGGAAAATAATTAGGTAGTGGGGGAGGCATAAGAGCTCAAACAACGGAGGTCTAAAAGAATAGTTTTTATAAGAGGGAAATAAGGGGTTTACGGTAACTTTTAGGAAAGGAGGGGGGGGGGGGGAGGGGACGTATTAAAGGCATCCGAGAGAGAGAGAGAGAGAGAGAGAGAGAGAGAGAGAGAGAGAGAGAGAGACTTAAATAGGCAGCAAACGTGATGAAAATCAAACGACATACTATCGTTTATGTATCATTAATATATAAGAGATTTTACAAGTGGCCAAAATTGCATAAAAAGAAAAAAAAAAGTCTTAAGGACTCAGAATTGATCGAGTGAGCGAGTTCTGTCCACTGACGTCACGGCTAGAAAGCCAATTTAGTGTCATCGTATCGTAGTAATCTTTCTAACATTTACATAAATCTCTCTCTCTCTCTCAAATGTTTTTCTAATTTAGTGTCCTCACATCTTATCGTCCATCTCTCTCTCTCTCTCTCTCTCTCTCTCTCTCTCTCTCTCTCTGAATGCGCAGGGTTTAGTTACGGATAACTAATCAAAAGAAAAATAGTTCTTAGATTTAATGAATATAAGTGAAACCCGGTAATGATGATCAGATAAAGGGGTTCCAAACTTATAGATCAGATAGAAAAAAATAGGAATCGAGGGGGAACCGCGATATATGGGAGAGACATAAAACAAGAAAAAATATATGAGAAATATAGTTAGTAACTCAGAATGTGAGTTAATAGCGGTAGAATTTGAATCTGAAAAATTAATGAACATAGAAATATACAGACCCCCTAATACTAAAGACTTTGACACAATAATAGAAAAATTTGATGATATACGTAGAAATCACATGGACTGGTCTATTCTCCTATCGGAGACTCTTTAACTTTTCCTTTCGTAGATTGGAAAGAACGAATAGATATGCTACTAGAATACAACATTCAACAAATAAATCACCTGCCAACAAGAAAGGAAAATACTTTAGACCTAGTATTTGTGAACGAGGTGAATTATGTTAAAGAAATAATAGTTTATAATGCGAATATTTCAGACCATAATGTCATAGAATTAACTGCCCATCCAAAGCAAATGAAAACAGAGATAAGCAAGAGATGAAAAAGTGGGAAGGATATGGAAAATACAATTTCCACAGTAAGAATATAAAATAGTCAGAAATAAATGAAGAATTAAACAAAGATTGGGATAACATATTCGTAAGTGATGATATACAGGTAAATATGGTATATTATATAAAATATTAGAGAAAATAGTGGATAAAATATATACCGAAGAAGAAAAGTTTACATCAGTCATGCATACCAAGAGACAGACGGATCTTGTTTCCAGAAAATCAGAAAGTGGAAAAAGGTCTTGCAAAAGAAAAGAATGCATGGAAGTGATGGA
>NC_087203.1:45341687-45346687 GCF_015104395.2 Macrobrachium nipponense
CAACAGGTCAAGACTAAGATACATAAGAAGGATAACCAACAGTGGTCAAGAATAAGATACGATAGGTAAGGTCTAACCAACACAGCCCAACAAAATAAAATAAAAAAAAAAAGATATAAAGAAAGTGTTTTAAAAAATGCTTTTATCAAAATGCACTCAAAAGTGAAAGATGAATTTGTTGAGACACACCAGGACTGTCTTACAATTAATCATGGAAGTGCTCCAAAAAATAATATATTTCATTTTTCATTTCTTGTAGCACTTCCTTCCATGTTTGGCGTCCAAGCTTTTATTTTTGTAGACAAGATTAATTGTCAGAAAATCCTGGCGTCTCAAAAAATTTATTTTTCACATCTAGTGCATTTTGATGATAATTGCGTGTTTTAAAAATTCTTGTTAATTTTTTTTTTACATTATGCTTTTTAGTTTTGACAGAAATTATATATAACCGATTAATTGACATCCTATCAAGCCATAGGAGTTTTGAAAAATCCACAGAATGATTAACTTAGCCTTCCAAGCCAAAGAAGATATAAAAACTCGTAGAGTTATTTACCTTTCAAACAGCTCCAAAGAAGTTATGAAAAATCCAGTTCCATACAAATCCTTTGATACTTGGAGAGGTCACTGTACGGTCATTAGAGGTCACTGCTGACTGCTGATCATTTAATAAGGTTGTATTGTCACGGGAACAGAGTAACCGTGCATAATTTCGAGTCCATCAGATGAAGGGAACAGGTGGAGAATTGAGTTACAACTTTTGACCCAGACAGACAGACAGACACAGAAGTCAAGCTAAATAAAAGCCTGTCATAAAACATACCAACCCAGTTGGGAGGGCAGGAAAACGCAAGGATGTCTCAGAATTGCTCTCTGAACATCAATCTTAACCAGAAAAGCAAATGAATTAGGTTTGCAGAACCTAAGGTGGTACAGCGTATGACTTCCTTTCTTCAGACCACCGTATTATTCTTTGGAAGCCTGAATTTCAAGTCAATGGCCCTTGTAGCGGGGTTGTTCCGTATGAATTGGGTTTATCGTATGAATAATAACGCCAAATTCACAGGATAGACATAAATTCACTTCGAATCCATCTCCAAAACGAACCAACTCTTCTGCAGCCCCGGCAAATAAGATTATGAATGAATATTCATCAATGGTTTTTCTTGGTATCTCGAAGACACCCATACTAGGCAATCCAAACAACAAACATGGCAGAGGATCATGACCTCACTTCGCAAAAGGGGATATAAATAAATAAATAAATAAATAAATAAATAAATAAATAACAATAAAGAAGAAGAAAAAGTAGTAGTGTATGCGAACACACACCTGAAGGAGTGATAGAAAACGATCAGGCAAAGATCCTCTGGACTATGGTATCGAAACAGATAGGGTGATACGTGCAAATAGACCAGACGTGACCGTTGATTGGCAATATCAATAAGAAACTATCACTCATTGATGTCGCAATACCATGGGAAACCAGAGCGAAGAAGAAAGAAAGAGAGAAAAGATTGATAAGTATCGAGACCTGAAAATAGAATAAGAAGGATATGGGATATGCCAGTGGAAATTGTATACCCATAATCATAGGGACACTAGACACGATCCCAAGACCCCTGAAAAGGAATCTGGAAAAACTAGAGGCTGAAGAAGTAGCTCCAGGACTCATGCAGAGGAGTGGGCTACTAGAAACAGCGCACATAGAAAAGTGACGGACTTCCAAGGAGGCAGGATGCAACCCGGAACCCCAGACTATAAAAACCACCCAGTCGAATAGGATTACTGTAATAGACCAAAAGAAAAAAATAAATCAATAATAATAATAATAACAATAATAATAATAAAGCTAAAGGAATTGTTGTTTAACTGTTACGTACGAAAAGGCCAATTAAGTGGCAATCCTACCCAGCTATCTAGGCCAGGCTTTGGACAATAATGAATCAAGAGAGAGAAGGATCATCACCGACCAACAGAAGATACGATTGTGGTGTTGGAGGGTGGGAGGGAAAAAAAGTGACTCCTTATAAATCAGAGAAATGAATTATGGAGAAAATGTCCACAAAAAGGGATAAAAACAGAAGGCAATAGTTGAGTCTGAGGAAGTGGAGGTGAAGAAGAGTGGAAAGGGAAGTGAGGGGAATGAAATGGAAATGAAGGAAGAAAGAGAGTTCTGCAAAGTGGTGCAACCAACAGAAGCACGAAAGGAAATGGTGAAATAAATGGAACCACGCGATGCTTCGAGTTAGTGCTCATTGAAGTTTGCATAAACAAAAATAAAGAAATAAAAACAGGGGCTGAAGAGATTATATATATATTATGATATATATATATATATATATATATATAGATTATAATGTATATGTATATATATATATATATATATATATATATATATATATATATATATATATATATCTATATATATATATCAAACAAACTATATTTCACTAAAAGATAACGAGCTAATATGTAAGAATTGTGTATATATGTGTGTATGTATATATATATATATATATAGTATATATATATATATATATAGGATATATATATATATATATATTCTCAAAAATCATTAAAACATAAAAATAAAAAAGTATGAAGCTAAAACCAATACAGTACCATAAAAGTCAAGACATCTGCCATTAGAAAAAAAAAAAAAAAAAAAAAAAAAAAAAACAAAAAAAAAAAAAAAAAAAAAAAAAAAAAGGGGGCATCTAATACCCATCGGGGGCCATAACTCAGGGGCAGTGAATCAGGAGTATTAAAAGCTCTACAACCTTGAGAGAGAAAGTACTAAGTGACCATCGGGGCTTGGTCTATTGGAGGAGGGGGGGGGGGGTTCCTGAAGGGATGCAAGTGGGAGGGAAGGGGAAGAGAGCAACTAGGGATGAGGAAAGGAGTAGGGGGCCAGAAGGGGGGGGGAAGCTGGGATATTCCTAGGTTACACCTGTATCGGGCAGGAGAAGTGGGTTAATAGGTAGCCATGCAACGAAAGCGCCCTGAATATTCAATCAACAGGTGAGATGGACGCTCCTCTCCTGTCCGCCCCTTCCCCTTCCCCTCCCTCCTCTATACTCCCCTCCCTCCTCTCTCTTTCCCCTTCCCTCAAATTGCAAACTTTTGTTGTGGGGCTGCCTGAGGTACTTCAATCAACACACGCTCAAGAGCGGCGAGATCAAAGGGGCTGCAACAGGAGGGGGGCGGGGGGGGGGGGCAAGTTACGAAATGAATGGCGAGGAATGACTTCTCTTTTTCCTTTTTTTATTTACCTGTAAAAAGTACACCTCCTAAAAAATAAGGTTTTTTAATTTACTTTAAATCACAAAATGTTTATATTTTTTTTATATAATCTCATTCACAAATACAGCTTTCTTGCAAAATCGAAAAATGTTTGACTTTCTTATAAAAAATACTCTTTAAAATATCACCAAGTTATCTACAACCATCTAACAAAACAGTAATATATGATAACACGGAGTTTACACTTACAACACCAAAAAAATAAATAAAACTGAATTTAGAAAATATATAAATGAAATAAAGTTAAAATAAACAAAGGTTATCGGTTTCGTTCCTATTATAAGAAAGACCTTGCCACCGTTTCCACAAGTAAACCATAACTTGAAGATCACTTATATAACAAGTGAGTCGTAATTCAGTCAAATCATAACTCGATACAAAAGACAACTCAATTTATTAACAAAAATAACACCGTCAAAGTCTGCTTTAGTACTTTATCATGACTAAACAATTTAAATATTATTATTTTGTTGTTGTTGTTGTTGTTGTTTTGTTGTTATTGGAGAATTAAATCCATAGTTATGTATGGGTACATTATACTTAAAAATTATTTATTATTATTATTATTATTATTATTATTATTATTATTATTATTTTTTTTTTTTTTTTTTATTATTATTATTATTATTGAGAACAGATCCACAGTATGTATGGGTACATGTTTATGTAATAATAATAATAATAATAATAATAATAAATAATATATAATAATAATAATAATAAAATTTTAAATAAAAGAAAACTCAAAGTGACATGTCAATAAAATGGGAAAGTAAATCCTCAGTAGTGCATTTATTTTTCCAATAATAACTATAAAAATAGTAAAAAATATTAATAATAATAATAATAATAATAATAATAATAATAAGAATAACAATATAATATTATATTATTATTATTATTATTATTATTTATTAGTAGAAGAAGACGAATAAAGACGAACGAAGACGAAGTCTCCCTCCAAAAAAACAAATCGCAAAACAACTACATGAGACGGTCCTGGGGGGAGGTTGAGGCTTCTTCCTGAGATGGTTGTGGTTGTGGTTGTAGTGTTCCTCCTGAAGGCGCAGGTTCCGCCTGCTGCACGGGCGCCGAAGGCGCATGTTGTTTCTGGGGTGACTGGGGCGGTTGTGGTTGTTGAAGCGGTCCCCAGGGGTATGGCTGGGTCAGTCGAGGCCATTATGTATTTCCTCTCCTCCTTCTCTTCTTCAGTTAAAGAAAAAAAAAAAAAAAAAATAAGTCTTCCTACGTCAGGTGACCGACGACGGACCTCCTCCGTCAGGTAGTAGAGCAAGGTCTCGATTATTATTACTTTCTATATAACATTAGCAACGAAAAAAAAAAAACACTCTTCGTCTTCTGCTGTCTTTTCCAGAAAGCATGTATGAAAAAAAAATTTATATACTATATCGTGATGGTTCTCTCTCTATTTCATTTCACCCCAAAAAAAATAACTGCACGTTCTATCGTTCACATAGAGAAAAATATATCTACGTAAAATGCGATGTGACGAAAAATGAAAAAATGAAAACCCAACGAAAAATGAAAAAAGAAATGCCAAGACTTTTGAAATGTATAAATGGTGAAAAATAAAATTGGTGAAAAATAAAATAGAAAAAATAAAAAACAACAAAAACAAAAAAAAATTTGGATAGGGAGTACTAGATAGAGCTAGAAGGGTCAGCGGGAGTAGC
>NC_087203.1:45351687-45354358 GCF_015104395.2 Macrobrachium nipponense
GAGAACAGAGCACTGGGGGCAATATCTAAAAACCAGTGAAGACGAGTGGCTAAAGAGTGCATGGGAAGAAAGACTAATAAAAAAGTAGACAAAGACCCAGAAATATACAGAGACAGGAGAATGACAAACAGAACAGAGGACTGGCACAACAAACCAATGCACGGACAATACATGAGACAGACTAAGAACTAGCCAGCGATGAAAGATGGCAATGGCTACTGAGGGGAGAGCTCAAGAAGGAAACTGAAGGAATGATTAACAGCTGGCACAAGATCAGGCCCTAAGAACCAGATATATATTGCAAAGAGCGGTAGACGGAAATAACACTCTCTCCCATATGTAGGAAGTGCAATACGAAAAATGAAATCATAAGCCACATAGCAAGCAAATGCCCGGCACTTGCACAGAACCAGTACAAAACAAAATGAGGCATGATTCAGTGGCAAAAGCCCTCCACTGGAGCCTGTGCAAGAAACATCAGCTACCTTTCAGTAATAAGTGGTACGAGCACCAACCTGAGGGAGTGATAGAAAACGATCAGACAAAGATCCTCTGGGACTATGGTATCAGAACAAATAGGGTGATACGTGCAAATAGAGCAGACGTGACGTTGATTGACAAAGTCAAGAAGAAAGTATCACTTATTGATGTCGCAATACCATGGGACACCAGAGTTGAAGAGAAAGAGAGGGAAAAAATTAATAAGCATCAAGACCTGAAAATAGAAATAAGAAGGATATGGGATATGCCAGTGGAAATTGTACCCATAATCATAGGAACACTAGGCACGATCCCAAGATCCCTGAAAAGGAATCTAGAAAAACTAGAGGCTGAAGTAGCTCCAGGACTCATGCAGAAGAGTGTGATCCTAGAAACGTCGCACATAGTAAGAAAAGTGATGGACTCCTAAGGAGGCAGGATGCAACCCGGAACCCCACACTATAAATACCACCCAGTCGAATTGGAGGACTGTGATAGAGCAAAAAAAAAAAAAATAAATAATAATAATAATAGTAATAATAATAATAATAATATTCTTTGTAATGAGGTTCATCTTCTGAATGATAATAAATTAATCTTCTGAGTAGATAATAATAGTGATAAAACGAAAGTAAGTAAATTGTTGACAGAATAAATGAAATCACTGTCAATGATACTTTCTATAAACTCATCAGTCTGTCCCATGTTTAAGTGTCGTATATGAAAGCCTGATTGATTGATTGATTGGTTTTCTAATCAAACTGGCTGCGTAACAACTACAGTCGACGACACCAAAAAAGGGGTTTTATTGATTAAGGCAACTTCATAAAAAATTGTCCAAGATACATTTCCGTAACCTACAGCAATATATATTCTTTAGAATAATTGTCACACCTTACTCTAAATTCATAGTGAAAACTTATGTAAACATATGATATTCTACATCTTTTAAAATATTCATTTAACTCAATATCCCTTATGTAAACATATGTATAATATTTTACATCTTTTAAAACAATGTTTCCTCAATATCCCAGTAAATGGAAAAAAAAAATCCTCACTCATATACTACATCCTTTCTGAGAACGACGGAGAGAGGGCATTTCCCTCCTTTATTCCTCCCACCGTTGGGCTGTGGAACAACCTCCCTAAAGGTGAGCAACTACAGCCTCAAAAATTCTAGCGAAGGTGCAATGCATAATCATGCATTACTACCCCAAAAATATTCACCTTTAATTTTACCAATTCGTCTATATTTTAGCAATGTATTTTGTCAATTCGTTTATACTTTAGCAATGTATTTTACCAGTTCGTTTATAGTTTAGCAATGTATTTTATATCTGTTCATAATTTAGCAACGTATTTTATCGATTCGTTTATACTTCAGCAATGTATTTTATCAATTCGGTTATATATAGCAATGTATTTTATCGATTCGTTTATATTTCAGCAATGTAGTTTACCAATGCGTTTATAATTTAGCAATGTATTTTATCAATTCGTTTATATTTCTGCAATGTATTTTACCTATTCGTTTATAGTTCAGCAATGTATTTTACCAATTCGTCTATATTTTAGCAATGTATTTTATCTATTCGTTCATAGTTTAGCAATATATTTTATATATACGTTCATAGTTTAGCAATGTATTTTATCAATTCGTTTATAGTTTTGCAATATATTTTATCAATTCATTTATAGTTTAACAATGTATTTTACCAATTCGTATATAGTTTAGCAATGTATTTGCCAATTCGTTTATAGTTTAGTAATGTATTTTATCGATTCCTTTATAGTTTAGCAATGTATTTTATCTCTTCGTTCTTAGTTTAGCAATGTATTTTATCAAATGGTTTACAGTTTAGCAATGTATTTTATCAATTCGTTCATAGTTTAGCAATGTATTTTATCAATTTGTTTACAGTTTAGCAATGTATTTTACTAATTCGTTTACAGTTTAGCAATGTAGCTATATTATTTTTTCTCTAATAACTGATCTCTTCTTTCTGTAATTCGTATTAACTTTAGCAACATCTTTCATTTGCACGAAAACAATATTCCCTGGAAACTTGAATTTCAAAAAGAGAGAGAGAGAGAGAGAGAGAGAGAGAGAGAGAGAGACTGCTGGTTTTAAGCCCGTATGAGGAGGGACGCCAGAGAGGGAGCAATTCAACAGGTGATAAGGAACCTT
>NC_087203.1:45354858-45464858 GCF_015104395.2 Macrobrachium nipponense
AAAGAACAAAATCCGGACCGCACACTGACAATCTGGACAAAAGCCACAAAGCAACTACTGTATCACTACAGCTAATTACAATTTGACTTAATTTCACCATGAGATAAGGTGTAAACTCCTGTTCAGCACCAAGGCAACTAAATTGTGGGTTTTTTTTAAGGATTTATAAAAAAAAAATGAATGATTGGGTTGAGGTATAGCTACATTCAAATACAACAGAGGTACTACAAATTTTTGTTGCAACAAGAACACCCTTCATCCAAGTAGTATAAGCATGCTTACAATAGAAAGTCAACAAACATTCACATTAAAGAAACTTAACAGCTTACCTGCCATGATCTTCAAAATCGTGCTGCCCAGAAGTTGACACCATTGGAGGACATGCAGTTTCTACATGTGTAGAAACTGGCAAGAACCTACCTACACCTTCAAATCCTGGGGGAGGTGGAACATATTTTAAGGTGTGCAACTGAGAAGGGTCGGGCAATATATTTGCACAGGTTGATTCTAAGTTACTTTGTGGAGTAATTTGCATTAATTTCTCTTCACTTCTGCAGGGAGAAAATGAAGTGAACTCGGGTAAATTTCTCAATTCATGAATAAGTAGCAGAGTCTGCAAATCCATTTGGTCATAGGATGTGTATTCTTCACCTTGATCCCAGTTACCCTTGATGCGACTGTTAGGTAGATTTTGTGAGGCAACAAATTCATTTTGTTGGATGACATTGGGAATTAAACTAAGCTGATGGTGCTGCTGAATTTCCTGCTCTTTCTTAAAGCTTGTCTTCCTCATCAGGGGATCACTAAATACCAAACCTGACTGAGTGAAATTGAACAAGTTACTGCAGGATGCCAACTCTCCCCCTACCAGTTTATGAGATCTTACCTCATTCTGGCTACAGTTTGTTTCACTCTGAATGGCATGATCAAGTATGGAGAAGCCGCTTTCTGTATCAAAGATTAAATTTCTAATACCATCACCACTTAAATTATTTCCTGATGGAATGGAGTTCATGCAATTAAAAGATTCTACCACATGATCCATACTGAGCTTACTTTCAGGAGAGTGTATTGTCTCTCGTGTTGGTTTTGGATTCAGCGGCTTCAGGTTACTACCTGTACGTGCTCCATCTTGATCAGAGGCGGATTTTTTGTAAGGCATGTTACCACAATCTAATGGGCTGTCAGAAAATGCTAATCCCTCAACAATCAGAGCATGAGCTATATTTATATCAGCCCTTCCACTAGTATCCCATAACTCCATATATGCATTTTCCTGCAAAAGACAAAATTCAAAGGTTAGAGAAAAGCAGGCAACAGCCATTTCATTTTCAAAGGTTATTTCCTTCCACAATAACATATATACTGTGTCAATATTACACCAATCTCACTTTTGGGCTTACTGCCACATCAACAAAAGCCTTTTAACAAAATACAGTATGATAAGAGAAATAAGTGCAGAAAAAGATCCTTCATTAACTAACATATTTTAGTGTCTAAAAGATGTTAGTGAAAACTACACTGGGATCCTACATTTCCTTGGACTATAAAATTTGCTGACAAAACAATGTGTCAAGTGACTAACCTTTAACTTGGTAACCTTAGCAACCAGATCTTTGTTTTGAACCATATTCAAGAATCTTTGTGATGTTGGTTTGGGCCATATCCCCTTCCCATATGGAGGAACAATGTCATCTAATGCTGCCTAAAAAAGGAGAGTAAAATTTAAATATGGGTCTTGTACACAACTTACAAAAAAAATAAAAAATTTTGGTTGGGTGTTGAATACTATTAATCTACAAGATATCAACAATATTCTTTGTCGTGAATGTTGAATAACAGACAGTGGGTGTTAGCGGGTAGTTTAGACTAGACTCTACAAAAAACTGCAGAGCCAAACCTATGACTAAAGTAGCAATAGACACTGGGGTTGAAGGGAGGTGATTTTCTAATATCAAGTTATTTGACTTTATTCTTAATTTTCAAGTTTTTAATTAGTTCAACATATGCTTAAGTTTTAGTTCAATCATTTCAATTTCATGCTTAGGAAAGTAGGCTTGGTATCATTAGATAAGAAAAAAAAGTTTGAATTTATCTATAAATATTAGATAAGAAAAGAACTTGAGTTTATTTCAATATCCCATGCATAATACCAAACATTTTCTTTCAATGAGATGTGTTTTAAGAGACAATTCTTTACAGTGAAAGCCTTCCATTCATGAGTTGGGGGAGAAGCTTACTTTCACTACTATCCAACTTGCCATTCCCAACCAAGGTGCTTCATCCTCAATTGCTAAGCTGTTTCCAGTCTTCCCCTTGACTCAAATCTCCCTATCAACACTTGGCACAGTCTGTCTGTACTCTACATCTTGGGTGATGGTACTTTAACATCACTAGCTTTATGAGCCCTCCACTTTAGTAAGGTCCATCAAATTACATGTTTGGTTGCTTCATCCAAAATTTCTAAATAGTATGAGCAAGTATGTGGTATATCTTCTTTGCATGGTACTTCAGTAGTTGCTTGATCATAAAGAATGCTTCTGCTGTTGATTTCTTTAGTATGCAATTAAACCAACCACTGCCTTATAAAACAATTTGTCAGTCTTTTCTCCATGCCCTCCTCCAGAATTTTCACAGCAAATCAAACAGTTTTATTCATCTTAATCTTTCACACAATATAATGCCTCTCCTTTTCATTTGGACATTAATATCATGCACTTCCCACTTTTCTAGTCTGATCAATTCTTTAAGAACTGGTAATCTTGGAGGTAGTACCACTTACAATAAACCAATCAAATATCCCTCAGATGTCAAATAAAAAGTTTTCTAAGTTTTACCACTTTCCATCAATCCATTTAATCTCTTCATAATCTTGCTAGCTAAATTCCTTGACATTGACTTGCTTCAATTTTTACTTTCATTCAATATAAATCCTTCTGTAGACCTCTATGAGTCTATATGAGTGTCTATAGGCGAGAATCAATGATCTCAACTAATTTATCATAATTATGTATAATATAGAGTGGAAGGTAAATTTCTTAATAATAATAATAATAATAATAATAATAATAATAATAATAATAATAATAACAACAACTCAATAATTACATTTGTGGTCAGGCCCAACCCCTTTTCCCCTTATGGCTGTGATAAATAAAGACAGTGTTTCCTCTACATCTAAAAAAAGATTAATATTGGTTATTCAGAATAGTTTTTAAGTTTGTGATCAAATGTCTAAAGTGTAGGAAACCCATTCAAAATTTTCTACTTTTAAAATAGCATTCAATAAAAAATGTCTTAACTTCTTAATGATAATACTGTAAAATTTTGACCAATCAAAAGGTCATCAGAAATAGGCTTAGAAAGCAGCAAACTTGAAAATAACAAGTTTTACACTAGAAGCCATGAACAATGCCTTCCCACAATAGTATATTCTACATACATTCCTAAACCATACTAATAAAGCCACCCTTCATCTTACCTTGATTGCCTGAGCAGGTAGCGTGAAGAAATTCTGGTGAAGCTGACGAAGTTGTGAATAATCACATCTATACACTATGCCATAATCTACAAGGAAAAGCTGTAAAACAAATGCAGGGGTAATTAAAATATGGATCATCATGCAAACAATACCTTTATAAATTCAGCTGGTTCCTGTCCTTTGGCAATTCTCTGAAACTTTTAGCCAAAACTAAACTTCACTCTTTACCTTTTTTAAGTAACCCATATTCAATCAGTCTTGCATACAAAGTTTTGCTTTTCCTTGGCCCTTTTAATCTTATATTCTAAGCCATGTTTTATACTGACAACTTTTATGCTATTGCTATTTCCCATCTTCTCAACTACAAGTACAATTGTAATTTAATCTATCTCCACTTCTACAGTTTACTATTAGCCAATTTTCATTGTCTATAACTTCTTAATGATCATCTACCAGCCTGTCCAACCGTACGGATTACACATTCTCATTCTGAACAAAAAATTGGCAAATATGCAAAAAGTATGCATCTACTGAATCCTACTCATTCTAACCAGTGTATGTACCGTACATGGAACATACCTCTGCAACATCTCTTTGGCCCTAAGCTGCTTTACTTTCTACTTTTTGCTACAGATCTGTTCCCTTTAATCTCTTCCTACATATGTAGTTGTCTAATTTCATAAAACTTTATTTTGCTTTAATTTTCAGTCTCATTTTTTAGGTGTTTCCCAAGAGTATATACATATGTGATTAACAGAAATAGAGATAATACACAGTAGTATATTGTTAGTACAGTACCACATTTTTAAAATACCCTAATACACAGGTATTATTTTAAATCAATATGGCAGAAGACCACTCAAAACCGTTATTATTTTAGGTACTTTTACTTAATAGTATAATCAGACCTCCCTGGTGTTCCTATTGCAATAAAGTCAGCTTCAGTACAATGCACAAAAAGAGGAAACTTCTTACTAACCTTTACGGTCCTCACATCTTCTACTGATGTAACAAGTGCTCTACAGTAATAGTGCTCATCAGCAAAATAAGCCACTACAGGTGCTCCTATAGCAATCTGGCCGGGTGAAACCATATATCGATCGCCTACCTTGCTACTGTAAAATTCACTGGAAAAAATGGATTCCTCATTACTAACACCAATGTGTACCAGCAAAAGAAAAAAAGAAAAAAAAAAAGTTTAACATTTATTAGACTACACATCTCCACAATACAAAAGCTATTTAATATTCAAGCTGGCAAAATCAGCGCAAATATCAGAATACATGGAAAAAACTCTCATTACATATAAAGGTATAAGCATCACAATAATAAATCTCAAGGAACCTAACGTATGTGTGGTGGCCCTGGGAAATTCGAAGTTACACTTGCGAATCAATTTCAAATTACAGGTAAACAGATTAGTGAAGCTCTACCTGTATCTAAAATCTGGAGATGACATTCTGGTTGACAAAATTATGGCTTTTGCAGTCCACTTTTCATTTCACTTCTCTGTTCCAAAATTGCTGACACTTTAGACAAATTAACATGTTTCCCCAAGACATTTGACTGGTTTCCCATCAGCAAACTATATGCCTTCAAAATAATCTTTACATTCACAGACAAGGCATTTTTATTTTCTAAATTTTATTGGGAAGTTTTGTTTTAATATTTCCAAAGAGACAATAAAGGGCAACCAGGTTCTCAAAACCTCCCTGTACCTTTCAAGATGCAGTAAAGGAAATACCAGTAGGTATGTATGTACTTTGAAAATAGTCACTGTGAATTTTAACCTTTTTATTTTTATTATTATCCTTATTACTATTAACCATTCTCTGCTTACAATGATCCATACCAGCCAGAGGTATGGTTAATTAGTACTCCAGGGGGACAGATGACTTTTGGTAAGATGGGAAATGGAGAGAGAGAGAGAGAGAGAGAGAGAGAGAGAGAGAGAGACCTTACCTTACCTTACAGACCTTACATCTTGTTCGGGTTGCCCCAGGTCCCTCAGTGTGAGGCACCTCTAATGTCTACCAGAGAGTTGCTAGTACATCTTCCGGTATATTTTGCATCTTCCAATCTTGGATGGTCTGGGATGCAGTTTAGATATTTGTCGAGCTTATTCTTAAACACATCTACGCTCACTCCTGATATATTCCCTCAGATGAGCTGGCAACGCATTGAATAGACGCTGCATTATCGATGCTGGTGCGTAGTGGATTAATGTCCTGTGTGCTTTCCTTATTTTTCCTGGTATAGTTTTGGGCACTATTAATCTACCTCTGCTTGCTCTTTCTGATATTTTTAGTTCCATGATATTTTCTGCTATTCCTTCTATCTGTTTCCATGCCTGAATTATCATGTAGCGTTCTCTTCTCCTTTCTTAGACTATATAATTTTAAGAATTGTAGTCTTTCCCAGTAGTCTAGGTCCTTAACTTCTTCTATTCTAGCTGTAAAGGACCTTTGTACACTCTCTATTTGTGCAATATCCTTTTGATAGTGTGGGTACCATATCATATTGCAATATTCAAGTGGACTACGAACATATGTTTTATAAAGCATAATCAGTGTTCAGCTTTTCTTGTTTTGAAGTGCCGTAACAACATTCCCATTTTTGCTTTACATTTTGCCAACAGAGTTGCTATTTGATCATTGCATACATGTTCCTATTCATCATCACACCAAGGTCTTTAACTGCTTCCTTATTTGTGATGGTCTCATTATTAGGTCCCTTATATGCATATAGCTTTCTTTCTCTGTCTCCATAATTTATTGATTCAAATTTATCAGAGTTAAATACCATCCTATTTACCTCTGCCCAATCATATACTTTGTTAAGGTCTCTTTGTAGAGCGTTCCTATCTTCATCACAAGTAATTTCTCTACTTATTCTTGTCATCTGCGAAACTACTCACTACTGAATCCTTAACATTATTGTCTATGTCTTCAATCATAATAACAAACAGTATTGCAGCTAACACCGTACCTTGCGGCACACCGGATATTACCTTGGCTTCATCCGATTTCTCGTCGTTTGCAATAACTATCTGTTTTCTGTTGTGTAAAAATTCTTTTAACCATCTTCCTACTTTATCCACGATATTGTGTTTTCTAATTTTCTTCGCTAATATATTATGGTCTACTTTATCAAAAGCTTTTGCAAAGTCTAAATAAACCACATCTGTTTCATTTCCGCTTTTCATATTTTTGAATATGTTCTCACGGTGGACTAACAGTTGGGTTTGTGTACTTTTTCCGGGTACGAAACCATGTTGTCCTTTATTAAACAAATTATTTTTTTATTAAATGTTTCATAATATTTTTTCTTCATTACCCTTTCATACACTTTCATAATATGTGATGTTAGACTCACAGGCCTATAATTACTTGCCTCTAGTCTTGATCCACTTTTGAAAGTAGGGGTAATATATGCTAATTTGTGCTCATCATATATCTTGCCTGTATCTACACTTTGTCTTAATAATATTGCAAGTGGCTTTGCGATAGAATGAACTACTTTCTTTAACAAAATAGCAGGAATTCCATCAGGCCCTGCAGCAGCTCCATTTTAATTTCATTAATAGCCTGCACAATATCAGCTTCATTAATATCTATGTCGGCTAAATATTCACTATTTTCATCCCTTACTTCTATATCATTATCTTCATTATCTATTCTAGGGTGTGAATTCTCTCTTATATCGTTCTGCAGTATGTTGCAAATTTCCTTTTTTTCATTCGTTAATCTCCCTTCAATTCTCAGAGGGCCTCTATTTCTATTCTTCTTTTATTCATCTTCTTCGCATATGAGTATAATAGTTTGGGTTTTTGCTTGATATTTAATAGGGTTTTTTTCTTCCAAGTCCCGTTTTTCATTTTCTTTTGATTGTATAATCTTTTGTTCTGCATTTTCTATCTTACTTTTTAGTTCTATAACTTTCCATGCATTTTTTTCTTTTGCAAGACCTTTTTTTCCACTTTCTGATTTTCTGGAACAAGATCCTTCTGTCTCTTGGTATGCATGAATGATGTTTACTTTTCTTCTTCGGTATATATTTTTCCACTATTTTCTCCAATATTTTATATAATATCTCCGTATTTACCCTTATGTCATCACTTACGAAAATGTTATCCCAATCTTTGTTTAATTCTTCATTAATTTCTGACCATTTTATATTTTTACTGTAGAAGTTGTATTTTCCATATCCTTCCCACTTTTTCATTTCTTGCTTATCTCTATTTTCACTTGCTTTGGAATGAACTGTTAATTCTATGACATTATGGTCTGAAATACTCGCATTATAAACTATTATTTCTTTAACATAATTCATCTCGTTCACAAATACTAGGTCTAAAGTATTTTCCTTTCTTGTTGGCATGTGATTTATTTTGTTGAATGTTATTCTAGTAGCATATCTAATAGCTTTTCAAATTGCCTCTTATCTTCTGCACTACTATTACTCTCTTTTTTATATGTATAAGTACAACCACAATCTCCTATTCGTTCTTTCCATTCTACGAAAGGAAAGTTGAAGTCACCAGATAGGAGAATAGTCCAGTCCTTGTGATTTCTACATATATCATCCAATTTTTCAATTATTAAGTCAAACTCTTTAGTATTAGGAGGTCTATATATTACTATGTTCATCAATTTTTCAGATTCAAATTCTACCGCTATTAGTTCACATTCTGAGTTACTATATTTCTCATATATTTTTGCTTGTTTTTGTCTTTCCATATATTGCGGTTCCCCCTTGATTCCTATTTTTTCTATCTGATCTATAAGTTTTGGAACCCTTTTATTTGATCATCATTTCCAGTCTCTTGGGAATACCAGGTTTCACTTATATTCATTATATCTATTTTCTTTTCATTTTGGGTTGGGTTAGTTCTTCTAAGTACTCTATTTTTCTTTTTGAGTTACTCGTAAACTAAACCCTGCGCATTCAATCATATGATGGTTTGCGTGTTTTTCTCTCATTTAATACTGGTAGTAATAAGGATTTTCCCATGTCTCTTTCCTGTTCTGGTATGTTTGTTCTTTTTTCATTTCCAGAAATTCTGACATTAAAAAATCCAACTTTTCCATAATATTTGATCTTCCGTCATCATAATTATTCATTTTGTGTCTGAATCTGCAATTTTCTCCGTTTCTGCCAATATCCTCTTGCATAATAAATACAGTTATTATCTCTTGAGTAGAATTTCGGAGCTGATGCTTTGAAATTTTTTTGCTGACACCTCTGCATATCTCATTGGTGGTTTGCTTTTCTCTTTTAACCTGATATTCTTGATTTCTCTCTTTATTTGTTTCTTTCTTATTTTGGATTTTATTACTTGGTTGGTTATTTATTTGATTATGATTCATGGCTACAGGGTGCATATATTTGCATTTTTTGTCGAACCTACATCCTTTTCCTTCTTTTTAGGTTTTTTACATATTTTTGGATGCAGATCTCTGCAATCATCCCCATATCCATCTAAGTATGCACATTTACCATATATTTCATAGTTTTGACATATCTTAGGATGTGTAGTAACATCTTTCTCCAAATCTGCAATTCCCTCTTTTCAAAAGGTTGCAGATTTTGTCTTTCTTGTCTATTTTTTCCTCTTTCCCGTCATTGTATAGATCTGGGTAGAGCCTCTTCGGATTTGCTTTTCTGTTGTCATATCGTAATTTATTTCTTCGTAGGTATGCTGCTTTATTGCCTCATATGTAGTATCAATGAGTATCTCTGCATCCATACTTTTATCTTGTTCTTTGTTTTCCTTATTTTTTTCTGTCATTTCATTTTTGTTTACTTCTCTTCCGTTTTCCTCCTCTTCTTTTTCTTCTTCTTCTTCCTCTTCCTCTTCTTCTTCATCCTCAACTATTTGTACATTCAATCTTGATTTAATAACATTGTCTATCCATGATAGACATGTTGACAAAAAATTCTTGTATCTTTTCTCAAATCTTGTATTACCTCAGCACACTGTGGATGGGTCGGAATGTTGCATGCAGCACATTTCTGATTAGGTTTTGTGGATTGACTATGCTATACCAAACCTTACACAGTTTGCATGCTTTTGGCATTCTTTTTCCTAATGCATCAATTAGGATATTCACAAGATTCACCTTATTCATTTTCTTTGTCGGAATATGTTGGTTTATGTATTTTATTTTTCTTTATGAGTCTCTTGACCACTTGGATTTTATTTGGAGAGAGAGAGAGAGAGAGAGAGAGCCCTAAATAATGCCAGTAATACTGGATGTCAGTGACAGAGGTCAACATAGTAAGAGATGTATGAGTACAGTGCCCCTGCCATAAAATATTTTAGAAAATTGTTAGATTATTAAGACACAGCGAAGGAAGCAAGAGGAGATGAAATACCAGCAGTGCTAGAACTAAGGAATACTGTGGTATAAACAATAGTTTGTGAACATTTCCTATTTTTCACATGAAAAAAACGAACTGCAGTGAACTGCAATGCCGACTCAGCCTGGGGGGAGCTGATCACCGCACTTGTGTGAGGACAAGACTTTCCATTTCTTGATACCTTCCTGGGCAGGGAAAGAGAGCAGGGTCAGGATGGAGGTAGACAACAAAGTACAAGACTGAGATGAAGATGAAGATGAAGAGAGCTAACAACTCTCCTATATTTCCTTCCAGTTATGACTCACCTTGCAGTGCAGCGCTGGCTGAGTTAGGAACCAAAGATTAAGTCATACCCAAAGGAGGAATCTCCCCAGGAAGGATTAACACGACAAGAAAACTCTTTCCCACTTCAGCATTCAACTCTGCTTATTAGAAGCTGCTATGTTCCTAGCAAATCCGAGACAAAATTTTTGCAAGAAGTCAATACATAATAGGAAAGCCCCCTAAAACAAAAATAACTATGTTAGTAGTGTAATTACCAGAGACATAACTGCCCACAAAGCAGTCAAGTGTCAACAAACAACATCAAGTTGTCACTCCATAAGAATACAATGGTCAATAAAAGACTACTCATCCTGAATCCCAGTTCTCAACCAGCAGTCAGGGCAGCAAAGTATAGCATGCCTGTTCCCTATGGTAGCTGAGAGAAAAGTGAGTACAATGGTCAGTCAGTAAGTGAGTGAGGAATACTTCCCCACTCACCCCCTATCTGCAATTGTTCAACACCAAGAGAATGCCTTCTTATGACTGGTTCCAGCTTGCACTGAAAGATATTCTTATGTAAAAGGCAATATAGTTTGTATTCCCATTGGAAAAAAATTTAAGATAGTTTGTAAATATCTAACTGCTTTCCAAAAGGGAGGCTAACTGATAACCAACTAATCCTGAAATGTATTACATCATAAAAAAAAAGCTACAAGACAAAACTTCAACTATCAAAAGGTTACTTGATAAAATGTACTCTCTCTCTCTCTCTCTCTCTCTCTCTCTCTCTCTCTCTCCTCTCTCTCTCTCTCTCTTCTCTCTCTCTCTATTTACTTACAAGAGTTTGCCCATCAAACAGTTAAGTGCCCCAGATGTTTCAGATCCTTTAATTATCACCCAAAATTTCTCAGGGGAATAAACTTCGGCCACCATGACCTCAATCCATTCGCCGATAGGAAGCAAAGCACTTTGGTCTAAAATTTGATACACAGATCCAGCACTCACAGTCTTTACCGGTGATAGTGTTAACTTCGTTGCCTGTAAAAGAAAAATCTATCACTCATTCAATAAAGAAATTTATTTTATTTTCATGTAAAAGGGAAGGCATTAAGCACTGGACATGTGAACCCTCTTCAAAGCAAGATATAGGAGTATATCTCCCTGTAGTTAAAGACACCTGTAATACATAATATAAAATAGGAATACATACTTAAACATTCAATCTAGTGCTAATAAAAATCCACAAAGCCAACTACATACATAGAAACAGTTTCTTTATTACACATCAACTACTATATTGTACTATCAGATTTCCTGAAATTTTAGCAACCTTACAGAAATACCAACATATGTATTTAGTTCTATCAATAAATTTATGGAAATTTGGATGTCCAGCTTACCTGTCCCTTGGAAAGCACAGTGCAGTAGAATTCAATTGGTCTCTTCAAACTGCCAGCCCCTATCATCTGAGCAGTTTGGGCAGAGCAAGACTGATGCACATGATTCATCCAGGTATGAACCAAAGAACTCACAGCAGGACATGGCAGGAGGAGGTCTCGTATTTAAATGGACAGGCACAGCATTGCTGGCCCTGCCAGAGGGATGACAATCAATCACTGGTAATCATGCACCTCAGCTCCCCTCCATAAGGAAACAGAGCATGAGGAAGCCCTCCTGGATTTTTTATGTAAGGGCTTAAGACTTCCACCTAGGCAGTGAGAGTTCAGGGATGAAGGAAAGGAGGATAAGTCTGATCGCAGTACGAATTTATCTAAGGGCTGGTCGAGGCAAGCAGCAAAGACGAAACAACCCTCCAAAGTATCTGCTACTGTAAATACTACTCCTTTTCAGCAAATGATGAAGTCAGGGCAGTTGCAGACACAACAACAAATGCAGCCTTAGCTAAAACCACAGTTAAAGATGACTCAGGTGTCAAGTCCTTCTCCGCTATCAGGATATTGAGGAATGCCGTGAGAGATGGATTACCTGGAATATTCAGCATGAGCTAAATCTCTTGCAGATACTCCAATGATAACAATGCCTCATAAGCAATTGGAATCCAAAGAAAACTCATAATCACATGAGTTAATACAATAAAATGGAAAAGTAAATCCACAATATTATGTCTGTTTGATCTTGTTATTTAAAATATAAAGCAGAAAGCTTTCGATGACCTGCACGGTCCTCCTTGTCAATCTGACTAGAATTACTCACAGTGACCAGACAAAAACTTTGTTATTTGACTAGTTTACAAATAACTTGTTTAACGATGGGTAGTTGGCTCTTCACATTATCCCTTCATTCTCCAACAGCAAACCAGCTTATCGCCTAGATCTTCGAAGTGGCGGTTCGTCTCTGGAATCATTTGCTCTGTTGATTTTTACATTTCTTTTTACTTTTTTATACTTTACGTAATTTCAATTTCTTCACCACTGAATGGATGCCAGTCCGTTTACGGAATTTTTTGAACCACCCATGAGAAGCCTTGAACTCTGGGGTTGCCGTTGATGTCCCCTCTCCGCCGTCGTCTTCGGCTTGGGCAATCAAATCGCCGAAAATAGCGCTGGCCTTCTGGCAGATTGCCGTCTCGGTTATCGTATCGCCATCGATTTCTTTGTCCTCAATCCATACAAGAAGCAGCCTTTCCATTTCATTATGCACATGGCTCCTCTTGTTGGACAAAATAGTCACGCCCTTGGAAGGTGGCTGTAGCTGCTTTGATGGCTTCCTTCTGCTTAAGGATGGTGCCTATCGTCGACGGATTTCGGCCGTATTCCTTAGCGATCACACTCAACCGCAAGCCAGCTTCATATTTTTTATTATCTCCATTTTTGTCTCCATAGAAAGCATTCTCTTCTTTCTGTGAACTTCAGCAACTTTCTTGGGACCCATGACTATACTGTATGTAATTAAGTTATGTAGTACGTATACTAATTAGGTTCTCACACAACACGATAAAGTAGCACAACGAAATCACTAACGAATTTACGTTACTAAAAGAAATCGTTGGACCGAATGAATGCCACGTGCGTACGATAAAGATTCTGGTACGAAGTGGCCGGGGTAGGCACGCCACCACGTACGTATAAGATGCATGATGGGAGGGATGCTGTCCAATAGGAGAGAAGGATCTCATGGCAGTGGCTGGCATCAGGAACCAATGGGAGAGCAGGAGGATGGTTGTGAGTCTACTAGAACTCTAGAACTAAGATGGCGGCGCGCGGCGCAAGTTTCAAAATTGTTATCGGGCGAATCTCGGACTTTCAGAAACCTTTCGTATCTTGAAAACTTTTTGTATGTAGAGCCATTAAATTTTTCGCATTGGCTTTCGTATCTCGAGTTTTTTGTAAGTTGAGCCTTTCGTATCTCGAGGTACCACTGTAATTCGTCTTATGATAAATCGATTTTACAATGGGGTTAGTAATTAAAATCGACACTACTACATTTTGAAAATAATTTTCTATATCTCGGGCACAGCTGGCGCAGGCAGCCACGTGCAGTCAGGCAGCGAGATGGTTTCAATACCTAATTTTGGCCAAATGCCAAGTATTGGGACTATGAGGTCATTCAGCACTGAAAATAAAATTGACAGTAAAAGGTTTAACAGGAGGAAAAACCTCTCTGTTGCACTATGAATCAAGTGTTAGATGGTGGAAAGTAAGATGAAGAAAGAGAATATGAAAGGAGGAAAGTAAATGGAAGGAACAGGAGAGAGAGAGAGAGAGAGAGAGAGAGAGAGAGAGAGAGAGAGAGAGAGAGAGAGAGAGACCAAATTACAATCGTCTAACTTCTCCACCTCCATAACTTTACACCATCTTCTAAGTTAATAAGTATTATCTTAACAATATATACGTATATAACTGCATACAGCCATGAACAACCGAATGAGACACTTTGTTTGCTAATACGATGGAATCCCAGCAACATACGTTATTGTATTCAAACCATGTACAACAGTAAACACTTACAGTATTCATGTTATAAATGTAGCTGAAGCTGGTAAGGTAATATTACGGGCTTTGGCAATATGAATAAAATTCTCCAAGCTTTATGTGAATTCAAAACACAGTCGGGGTAAAAAGAAAACTACTATAGAATGAAAGAGCTCATTACTGTTGTTTTCACACTGACAAAGATAAATTACGTAAAGCTCGTAATACCGATGAGAGTGAAAACGAACGGAATCAATGAAAATTACGCAAACTCTCAACAGAGGGGAAAAGTGTAGTTGCAATAAGAAGTATTAGTCAATTTGTACTTGAAATTACGTCGTGAGACGAACACTAGGACTTTGTTCCAATATAAGTAAAGTATCCAGATATTGATTTATGCTAACTAGGATCAAGAACATTTGCTGAGACCCAATAAGATGGTTGCATCTGGAGTGAAGGAATTGACTAGTCGGCATCTTTGCCTGTCTGGGACACATCTCCCCCCACCACCAAGTAGGGGTATGCGTTAACGGCAACTTGTAATTCCACTGAATTGTAATCAATTACACATTTTCAACGTTCAGCGTAATTTAAATTTAAATCTTAAACTATCTCAAATCAAATTTTACATGTAATCTGATGATGTAACTGGTAATTATATTCGTAACTGTAATTGACATGAGGCATCATGTAATTACCGACAGAAATTCGTCTGCTAAGCTGATGAAAACGTCATACTTCCGAATTCCGTTACCAGAAGGAACATTCTTGGAAAGTAATGAAATGTACAAATTCTTATGATTTCTGATATGTATGAGATAAGATACCATTATCAGCTATGTTAAAATGTCATAGTTAAAAGACCGCCTTACCGCTTGACCACTGCAAGGCAAAAGCAAGGAATACGTGGGGGAGGAGCTTAGTTACATCAGACCGAGCCAGCCAATCAGGGCCAAGAAGCGCTTTGGGAATAACTATACTTCCTCAATTTACCTCGGCCAAGAAAATTGTTAAATAAGGGGTAAGCATTCCGGATCGTTCGTCCCCGCGAATACAAAAGCCACCAGGAATTGGGGCGTCAAATGTATTTCGCCATGTTTAGTACGAGCCCCAGGGGTTTATTACAATCGTCCCAATAAATATTACTTAAAATTCTTGTTCAGGAGGTAAAACTGCATAGAAAAACAGCACCTGCCATAGTCTAGGCGGACACGGAATAGTAATATAGATCTACCGTATTGACAATACGATAATATGAGGATAGTACATACAATATTGGATTACGCAGCTGGCAAGCCTACACAGTCCAACAATGCTGAAGTCCAATTGAATCTGATTCTCGTTCAATTACATTCTTTTACCGAATATTATACAATTCAATTCTTGTTTCGTGTTCAATTACTCCAGTAGCGAATCATCATAAGTCAGGATGCATTTATCTCCAGGATTGGCCAATACTTGTAATTACTATACAGCTATGTAGTATAGAGGATACTTTAGGCTGGACTACTGTGTTAATTTTATGCAGTTTCTCTTGTACTGAATTATCGAAAGACAATATGCATTGTCTAGAGATTAACTGATAATAATTACCATGCCGTATACAAATAGTGAAATAGACCTGATCATCAGGACTGCCACTACCGCAAGACAAACCAAATTTACCCACAGACAGAATGAGGTACTTTTGAAGACGACAGTGCGCTATGCAAAACTTTTGAACCAAACCAGAAACCACATCCAAATGATCAACCATGGACTAGAAGCTTCTGTTGCAAAGAACTCGAAGCGGGAAATAAAACCAAGGGTGGTTCTAAAGACGAACCTTCACGTTAGGGTTGGTTCTGGAACAGACAGGGGAGCTGAAAGAGAACGATTAGTGTAACCTAACACTACTGCTGCTATCTTCATTTCAATTAGCTTTGTCATGAAGTAGCAAACAATTTAGGCATTTTCTATCTTCCAATTCTGAACTGTTCCTATTGTAGCTCTTCTTGGCTTAACTCTCGTGATTTTGCCACTATCTTCTATATACTTTTGGTAGTCCCAAGTGATCTAATGAACTAATCCTTACATTCTATACACCTCTGTATGACATACCTTACACTTCCCTACAGCTAGAACAAAAGGAATGTCTGTCATTTGAGGGTACGCATCCTTTGTTGCACTAGCACAGTATCGAAGTATGCCGACATCTCAACCCGCAACTGTTGGAGGCGAGGCTGATGAAGCAGAGATTGAAGTAAGGAAAATCGGAAGAGATGTTGTAAACGAAAGGCAAGGATATCAAACCCAATCAAGGCCTCGGTAAACACTGTGAGGGTCGGGCTACATGACCAAAAGTTCGCTGGGAGCAGGACCACGTCCAGCTCACCACGTGAACGAATAACAATTGAGGGGCAAGCCTCTGGTGGCCAGTATTTGCAGCAGCGTTGCCAACGGTAACATAGGTAACTCATTTGACTAGATTCTACCTGTAGTGTTGGTAACGCTGACAGTTAAAATTACCCACTTAGTGGGTAAATATGTAAGGATATAGTTCGGGCTGGTCAGTGACCAGGGATAATTCACGTGTTCCAGGAGTGTATTGCAATACGTACACAGTTTTTGTACGGTCACTGCGAGTAATTACAGTCAGATTGACAAGGAGGACCGTGCAGGTCACCGAAAGCTTTCTGCTTTGAATTTTAAATAACAAGATCAAACAGACATTACTGTGGATTTACTTTTCCATTTTATTTTATCAACTCATATGATTATGAGTTTTCTTTGAATTTTTATCCATGTCTACACTCATGGAAGGGGCATCGGTGATTTTTCATAACCATCAAGAACTTTGTGAATATAGGAAACTAGTAAGAAGATGGACTTCTTTCATCAAAAGAAAAACCAGCTCAGATTCTTGAAAAACTGTTTACAAGAACACATAGTGCTAAGAACTTATGGTCGCATCAGTTACAAGTCATTTGGAGGCGAGGAATTCCCAGAGTACCAGAGAATGTTTCTTGAGGACAGGGTCAAGGAGGCGGCATGGGAAGTAGAATCTGCACATTTGGGATTGAGAAGACAGATGGTGACTCTAGAAGAACTTCTTCTATCAGCCATGTTTGAGGGCACCAATTGAAATGCGGGTGAGGTGGCTTTGGGCATGGGTGTGGCACATAATTCCAAGTTAAACAATAAACTAAAAAGATTGATTGATAAGACTGTTTGGACAAAAATTGGACAGAATAGTCACATTACCAATTCCTCTTCCCTTGTTATCACTAAAGAACAAAAAGAATTATTGGGTTTGGGTTTAAGCTGTTGTTTAGGAACAAGTAAAAACGATTTGTTACAGGACATTAGCAATATAAATTATTTTAATTTCAGACATAATGATTTTCAATTGAACTTTTTAAAAGGTATTTTATTAGATAATCATCTGGGTAAACAGAACAGTATTTTAATGAAAGAACACAAACTAGCCCTTTTAAATTTAAAAGACAACAAAGACATCAGAATAATGAAAGCTGATATAGTAGGGTCACTGGTGATTATGGATACTAATACATACAATTCAAAAGCAAATGACTTACTAAGTGATGATAATACTTATACTAAATTGTCAGAGTTGCTGTCAGTAACCTCTCTACATATGAAATTCAACCGAAACGTGCGGAAAATAGCCAATACCCTCACAGTGGCTGAACAAAAAGTTAGTTTTGAGTAAAATATCAAAGAAAATGCTAAGTCTCCCTTACTTTTATGGCATACCAAAACTTCATAAAACAGGATGTCCTCTATGTCCCATTATAGCTACTTGTAATTCACCACAATCTGTTATGGCTGTGTGGTTAGCCAAACAGCTCAGCCCATTTCTGGGCTCAGCCTGTGTTGCTCCGTGAAATGTC
This sequence comes from Macrobrachium nipponense, assembly GCF_015104395.2. Lineage (NCBI taxonomy): Eukaryota > Metazoa > Arthropoda > Malacostraca > Decapoda > Palaemonidae > Macrobrachium > Macrobrachium nipponense. The sequence continues at coordinate 45,372,792 of NC_087203.1, forward strand.
CCTTTAGCACACATTTCTAAGGTATAAATATTGCTATAATACCAGAGAAAAAAGCTAATATGGAAATGCCAGAGTATTCTGGCTCGCTCACCTTATTTAAGGTGTCGGTATGGTTTCTGGGGCAAGTGAAACCACTACCAAAGGTCCTTTGCCATTTAGATTCATCCTTCTTCAATATCCCTCATCTACAGAGGAGCCGATCTAAGGCCCACTACTCGCTACCATTACGGCTAGCGCCTATGACGTCATTCCTTATAATAGCACAACCCACACCACACGTGTTTTTTCTTCTCTGTGTTGTGTTTTCTCATGGAATTCTTTCACCACCGTCATGGAACGTCACGCTGTTGCTGCATCCAAGTTAAGTACTGCTATTAGTTGACACTATTTAGGGGCTGCCCTTGGCAAGTTTAACCGAATTATTTAGGTTTTTATAAGACGGCGTCCCATGCGGCACCGTCCCCGCGCCGCCATACTCGGCTCGCTCCCTTGTGTTACCTTGTTTCGTGTCCCATTCGGTCCCCTATACCATTTGGGCGCGATTCTTTGTTTAGCAGTACATTCCTATGTTTTCAGTGATGCATTTATTGACGTTTTTGTTATTTTATCCACACGGGGGATGTTGTCTGAGCTCGCGCTCAGCTCGTAGCCTACGTCGTTACCTTTCAGCTCAGATCTTCATGCATGCATGTATCTTTTAGTTGTCAGGTTACCTCTTCGTTAGGTGCCCTTACCGAAGGACCCTGGTTCTTCTCCCTTTGTCCTCGAGCCACCCTGGCCGCCTGCCCTGCGTTTTTTCGTCACAGCATATAGGCTAGCTGCTCGGAGTTGCCAGGCTTGACCATCCTTCTCAGTTGGCTCTGCCCAGCTTCTCCAGGACATTACTCTTTCTCTACCATTTAACTTTTCTTTCTTTCCCCCTCGTGTTAGGATAGGATGTTTATTTTATATATGTTCATTGAGACGGCTTCGGTTGGCCTATAGGCCTCCTTCGATCGCCTGGCCTTTCTCACCATATGGATGTTCACCCAGCCGAGAGAGTTCCAGGCGACCGCGTATGAGCCACCCCGCGTCGACCCTTCTAGTCCCTCTTCCCCCACCTTGGGGGGAGGTACGCTCGCTCACGCTGTCTCAGGCAGCCGATCCGAGCAACCCTCCCCTTCCCCCCACCTCGAGAGGGACATGGGAGGTGGCTGGAGGGCTATCGACGAGCGGGCCAGCTTCTCTGCCGCTCTCCCCAGTAGAGTAGGGGGGAGCCCTGCTAGGACCAGCCTCGGTTGGCCACCAGGCTCGGTGGCGCTCAACTCTCCTCAGCTCTCGGGTCGCGTTTCCCTATCGTTAGTCACCATCTCCTTCCCGCTCCGGCGGATTCAGGACCCCGGCGTAGCCAGGTCTGCCTTGGGTTGGTGAACTGTTGCGGAGGCTCCGGCCTCCCTTTAAGGATACGCTTGTTGCATGCATGTTCTTTTACATATAATGACATCCATTACCTTTAGTTTAAGTTTACTGGCGGAGTCCCACAACCCCGCCAGGGATCATCTCCCAACTTATTCTAGTTTTAAGTTCCTCTACGGCGGGGTTGTCAAACTCCGCCGTTTTACTTTCTTCCTGGTCTCCCCCTGCTCCTCACCTGGTGTTTGTTCGGACTACTCCTTGCTCCGGCGTATGGAATAGGTGGTTATCCTGATTCAGTGATTACATTGTTCTCCGGCATCACTGGAAACACACTGTTTCAAGCGGTTCTACCGATCCTGTCGGATGCCTCACCACAATACGGCCAAAGAGCAGGTAGAGACTGGACCTTGTTACTTATTAACACCGGAGCACTCTGGTGTCATGGCATATCACAACCACGGACCTAGTACGGAAGGTTAGTGGTGTTACTCATGTATCATTTCACTTGCAGGTCACCCATTGTATGGAGTCTGGCTGCAATGCTGTACTTCAAGACCCCTGTGGGCACGAGGTCTGCCGGACCCACTCCACCTGTGCGATCCGCCTCAACGAGTCCCTGGTATGGCACCATGAGAGTTGCCTCATATGCTACGACTTCGTAGACCAAGTCTCCTCTGAGGTAGCTGACGATTTGGAGTCTGCACAGTAATACAATGAGTACCAATGACAGCTATATCATTTTGATATGTCCGTTAAGTTAAGTTACAATTTAACCTAAGTAGTCTTAAGTGTTAACGCTAACCCTCTCTTTCAGGGTGCCCAAGCGGTCCAGGAGACTGCTCTAGCCACCCTGAAGGCCTGGGTTGGTGGGTTTGGCCGTAATGTCACCAAGGGCCAACCTTACATCCTCTCCAAGGAGATGGCCACTCTCATCTTCCACGGCGGGAAGAGCACGTCGTACATGGACCCCGAAGTGGCAACTCCCCTGATCGCTTCCATCCAAGAGGAAGTCTCTCAGCCCCAGGAGAAGGCTGCTACGCAGGAGGTCGCGCAGGAAGTAGCTGCCCTGGACCTAGACCTCGAGCCCATGGCTGTTGAAGGCATGGGCACAGGTAAGAATGTTTGTGAGGCAGGTACTGTAGGGGCTCAAGGGCTTTCCTTGAGTCCATCTAGAGATTCTTCCCCTTCGACTTCAACCTCTTTCCAGGGATTCACCGGGGGACTTCAGTCGGTCAGGCCGAAGTCCACCTTGGCGATCCTTAAAGTCAAAGGCAAGCGAGACTTTAAAGCGCTGCAGAAGTCCCTGTCTAAGAAGTCAGGTACCAGCCTTGCCCGTAAGTCTCCGGCTCACCATCCCGGAGCTGACAAGGCTAAGCTGGCTTCTTATTCTAAAGGGTCGAGGACCAAATCTTCTAAGGAGAGGGCTCAGCCCTCCTCCTCCGACCCTGAGGCGTCCACCTCAAAAGGAGCCAGACCCACGACTCCTAAGGAGAAGGTAGAACCTTCCCCCTTTGACCCTGACACTTTCTCTGCAAATACTTCGGCAAATATTATGCAGCAGATGGGCAGCATGGTCGGGAACTTGGTGCAATCCAAGTTCCAGGAGATGTTTGTTCAGTTGTCATCCTCCTTACAGGAGTCAGGGCAGTCTATCCGGGCTATTTTGGATAGACTGGTTACCCAGGAGAACCTTATTGCAGGTCTCCGGGAGAATGCATTGACAGGACTTCCACAGTCCAGCCTGGCAGCTCAGAGCTTGCTAATGCCGGACTCGTCTACCCTTCCTCCCTTTACTACGAACAACCTTTGGAGGGTAGCTTCGTATGCTCCTTTCGTGGACGGCATGCTGACGATTGAGAGCTGCTGGCAAAAAAAAAACTCGAAGGTTTTGAGGGGGACTTTCGAGCTTTCTAAATTCTGGGGGCAAAAACGGATTTACAGGGGGCCCCCTTTTCAAATAGGCTGATGTCCGCCTCAACAAAAGAAGCAGCTATGAGGAGGGAAGGACAACGGTCCCAAAAAGAACGGGTAATTCTTTCCCGGGACCAAGCCCAGCAGGCATGGTTGCGTAACCTGGAGGAGTGGCAGTGCACCAATACCAGGGTTACAGCATTCAAGAGCCCCTTCACAATCTTCACCGTAGACAAAGATATGCCCATCCTGTTCACGTCTAAGGTGGCAGAATTGACTTTGCAGGCAGCAATGAGGGACGAGCCTGTGCCCCAGCTCCGGGAGACAGAACCATCTTCCCTCCTGCTCCCCGGAACTGATGATCACTGGGTAGATCTTCCGGCCACCTTTTCTGTAGATAAGCTAAAGCCGGACTGCACCATCACGCTATTTAGCGGGAGATTACCTAGGCTGTCAGAGAACCTCATTCAAACTGAGTATGACGCCAGGATGAGGCTTTGCAGGTCCCTCAACTCGCTAGTTATGACAGAAGTATCGGCTCTAATATACGGAGAAGAGCCGTTATTCAAGATCATCGCCAAGTCACTTTTGTACTCTATGCAATGTGACCTGTATGATTTCGTCATAGCTAGACGAAATTGCAGGAAACATGTGCTGGCGGAGGCCACGATCCGCCATGAGCCTAACAAGCTTTTAGCCTCATCTATATGGGGCTCTGACCTCTTCCCGGCCTCGGTAGTGAACGAAGTTCACTGCGAGGCGGTCAGATTCAACCAGAGCCTAAGGGTTCACTGGGGACTTGTCTCCAAACGGAAACCAGAGTCCGCCGGATCGAATCCCAAGTCAAAGAAGAAGCCTAGAAGTTCCAGCCCTTCCAGGCCCCTCAACAACAGACTCTGGTACAGGCGGTTCCGGTATCTCAGGTACCGCAACCTTCTACCTCTAAGACGCAGCCACAACAGCAGTTTGTGCTGCTGACACAATCGCCGCAACAGGCACAGGCTTCAGCCTCCTACACTGTCTCCCCTGCCATTGTTTGAAAACCAGTCCTTTCAAACCTTCAACAGGTTTGGCAGGGGTAGCAGAGCTAGAGGCGCCTTCCGTCAACAGGGTGGCGGAAGAGCCACCAACCGAGGCAAGGGTTCCCGACGAGGACATGGTGCACGCCCTTCCTCAAACCAGTGAGAATCCCCAGGTAGGAGGGAGGCTGTTCCTCTTTTGTCACCGTTGGAGGTTCAGCAAGTGGGCCCAAAGCATTGTGTCCAAAGGTCTAGGATGGAGTTGGCTCAAAGGTCCCCCTCCATCCAACACCTTTTATCAGGAATCAACAACGGAATTGGTAGAGTATTCTCAAGAACTCCTTCAAAAAGGAGTGTCAAGAGTCAAGCATTTAAAATTTCAAGGTCGCTTGTTCAGCATGCCAAAGAAAGACTCAAACAAGCGAAGATTAATTCTAGACTTGTCCCTTCTGAACTTATTCATTCATTGCGACAAGTTCTGGATGCTGACCGTTTCGCAGGTGCGGACCTTACTTCCCCGTGGGGCCGTCACCACCTCTATAGTTCTTACAGATGCCTACTATCATGTTCCAGTAGCAGGGCACTTCCGCCCATTCCTAGGCTTCAGACTAGGAAAGCAGGCCTACTCCTTCAAAGTAATGCCATTCGGGCTCAACATAACCCCCAGGGTATTTACAAAATTGGAGGAGACAATTGTTCAAGAACTAAGGTCTCAAGGAATAATGCTAGTAGCTTATCTGGACGATTGGCTCGTGTGGGCCACAAGCATCGAAGCATGTCGCAAAGCAACGGTCAAAGTAATCCGGTTTCTGGAACATCTAGGCTTCCAGATAAACAGAACCAAGTCCCGGCTAACACCGGAGTCCCGCTTCCAGTGGCTAGAGATTCAATGGGACTTAAATTCCCACACACTATCAATTCCGCCGTTGAAAAGGAGAGAAATAGCCAAAGCAACCAGACAATTTCTCAAGTGCAAACAAACCAAGAACGAATCTTAGGTTCTCTCCAATTTGCTTCAGTAACGGACGTTTTTCTGAAAGCTAGACTAAAGGACATAAACCGGATTTGGCATTAGAGAGCAAACAAGAGATCCCAGGACAAACTAGCACCTATCCCGGCAATCTTACGGAAGAGACTTTGCCCGTGGACGGAGATCAAGAATTTGTCAAAGACAATTCCGCTGCAATTCCCTCCGCTGGCCTTAGTGATCCACACAGATGCATCACTAAGTGGATGGGACGGTTACTCAGAGTACAGGTACAGGGAACCTGGTCCCTACCATTCTGCCAGCTTTATATCAATGTACTGGGAGCTATGGCAGTGTTCCTCACCCTGAAAAAGCTTCATCCAGCCAAGAAATCTCATATCAAGCTGGTGCTGGACAGTGCAGTGGTAGTACACTGCATCAACAGGGGAGGCTCCAAGTCGAGCCACGTGAACCATGACATGATAGCCATATTTTCACTAGCAGACAGGAACAAATGGCACCTGTCAGCCACTCATCTAGCGGGGGTAAGAAACGTGGTAGTGGATGCGCTATCACGTTCAGTTCCGCTGGAGTCGGAGTGGTCCCTGGACAAGGAGTCATTCAGTTGGGTCTGTCAACTAGTACCGGGGCTTCAGGTAGATCTCTTCGCCACCAAGTCGAACCACAAACTCCCTTGTTATGTGGCCCCCCAACCTGGACCCTCTGGCTTATGCCACGGACACTATGGCTATAGATTGGAATGTGTGGAAGAAGATTTACCTCTTTCCTCCAGTGAATCTTCTCTTGAAAGTCCTGAACAAACTCAGGACGTTCAAAGGTCACATTGCTCTAATAGCCCCCAACTGGCCCAAGAGCAATTGGTTCCCACTTCTACTGGAATTGGGACTCCGACCTCAACGGATTTCCAATCCCAAACTATCACAACTAGTGCAAACGCGGAACGTGTTCGCTTCCTCAGGAATTCAGAAAGCCCTAACTTTATGGACTTCATGAAGTTTGCAGCACAAAGGGATGCTAATATCGATCCCCAGAACATCTTGTTCTTAGAATTTGATAAACGAGAATCGACCTTGCGTCAATACAATTCAGCAGTTAAAAAATTAGCTATATTCTTGAGGGACTCTAATGCTGCACAAACCATGACCACGAATCTGGCCATATCCTTTTTCAGGACACTATTTGAGAAAGGCTTAGCAGCTAGTACTATTACTACTACTAAGTCTGCTGTTAAGAAGATCTTCCAGTCTGGATTCAATGTAGATCTAACAGATTCATATTTTTCATCTATCCCCAAGGCTTGCGCTAGACTCAGACCATCCGAGAGGCCCAAGTCTGTGTCATGGTTCTTAAATGATGTCCTTAAATTGGCCTCGGACACTAATAATGACTCATGTGACAATATAGTTCTCTTAAGGAAAACATTATTCCTAATAAGTCTGGCCTCAGGAGCCAGAATTTCCGAACTGTCGGCTCTATCTAGAGAATCAGATCATATATAGAGTTTCTCCCTTCAGGAGAAGTGCTACTTTCTCCAGATCGCCAATTTCTAGCTAAGAATGTGGACCCACTGGATAGATGGGCCCCATGGAAAATTGTCCCACTTCCACAGGACCCGTCCTTATGTCCAGTTACTTCACTAAAGGCATATCTAAGTAGAACTGCCCTGATATCTTCAGGCCCTCTGTTCATTAGAGAAAAGGGAGGCACCATTTCCTTAAAAGGAATTAGGCAACAGATTTTATACTTTATAAAACAGGCCAACCCGCAGTCCTTCCCACGGGTACATGATGTTAGGGCAGTAGCTACCTCTATTAATTATTTTCAACACATGAATTTCGATGATCTGAAGAAGTACACAGGCTGGAAATCTCCGACAGTATTCAAAAGCCATTATCTTAAGTCCTTAGAAGCCCTTAAATTTCCAGCAGTGGCAGCCAGAAACACAGTTTCCCCTGACACTGCTTAATTTAGAAAGTAAGTAGTTTACTCTATATCTCTCCTTATATCTCTCTTTCCTACCTGCCTCGCTAGCATTCTTGCCGTAGCTCAGTCGTCAATGTAGTCATACTGTACCTTGGATGCCACATATTGTATATACTTGTGATAATTTCCATATGTTTAGTATCTGGGACTAGTCCCAGTTTGCTTTTGGTCTTACTATGTACTTTTAAGTAACTGTTATGTTTTGTATATTGGATTAGCGTTAAGGTTTGAATTGCTATGTTGTTACTTGTTCTGTAACCTTATATCTAGATTATAGCAATTAACCTTAATTAATTTTGATTATCCTATCCTTTTACTTGTGTGCTTCCTCTTTCCAAGCTTGTATGGCCATTTCTCTGGTACTATTTCACGGAGCGACACAGACTGAGCCCAGAAAAGGGCTTTTGACGAAGGAAAAATCTACTTCTGGGCAAGGACCTGTGTCGCCCAGTGAAATCCCACCCTTTCCTTTTTACCCCCCACTTTGTCTTGGCCCAAGCTTGGGTGCTATCTGCAGGAATGACGTCAGAGGCGCTAGCCGTAACGGTAGCGAGTAGTGGGCCTTAGATCGGCTCCTCTATAGATGAGGGATATTGAAGAAGGATGAATCTAAATGGCAAATGACCTTTGGTAGTGGTTTCACTTGCCCCAGAAACCACACCGACACCTTAAATAAGGTGAGCGAGCCAGAATACTCTGGCATTTCCATATTAGCTTTCTTCTCTGGTATTATAGCAATATTTATACCTAAGAAATGTGTGCTAAAGGGACATTTCACTGGGTGACACAGGTCCTTGCCCAGAAATAGATTTTTCCTTCGTCAAAATCCATCTATTAGGCACCTTTTCTAATGTTCACTTACTTCATTCAAGTAACTTTATAGACAGGCTTAGGACACTGGGTAATGTAAAAGGAAAAATGATTAGCCTAGATGTTACGGCCCTTTTCACTAATGTGCCTCTAGAGTTTGTCCTTACAAAATTAAAGGAACAGTCAGAAATTGGAAATGTTAACTTCCCTATTCCTACAGAACAGTTTTTAGACTTGATTCGTCTATGCATCTCATCCACAATATTTTCATTCAACAATGAAGGCTATAAACAAAAATTGGGTGTAGCCATGGGTTCACCCTTATCCACCATACTTGCAAATTTGTGCACAGAATCTGTAGAAATTGAAATCCTCTCCATTAGTGATCCAAATCTAAAAACCACTCATTTGGTAAAGATATGTCGACGATGTCTTCGTAATTTTCCAAGGTAATCAAATGGACTTCGAACACTTTTGGAGATATGACAATAGCATATTACCTTCCATTCAATTTACAGTGGAATATGAAGTAGTAAATAAGCTGCCCTTTCTGGATGTTTTGGTATACCATGACCCTATTACATTTAGTTTTAAATTTAGTGTTTACAGAAAAGTGACTAATGCTGAAGCTTATGTCCACTTCTATTCTTTTCATAATAATGAAGCAAAGCAAAATATAATGATAAATTTCATTCTAAGAGCCTTGAAAATATGTGATTCTGAATATAATGATAAATTTCATTCTAAGATCCTTGAAAATATGTGCTTCTGAATATACTGACAGCAAATTTCATCATATAAAATGACAATTTGTCGAAAATTGCATTTTTTCCTAACTATACAAACCTGAGATCCTTTAACAATAGGAAGTAGCTAGCAGCAGCTGGAACGGTCGTAAGCTTTGAACAAGGGAGAACGGTAGTTAACTGCTTGTCCGATGGTGCGCGCGCCTGGGAGGTGAAGAATCACTTTTGCTTTAGGCCCATGCAAAAAAACGCAGAGTGAGGGGTGGCATGAGATGGGACTATATGTAAAGGACCTCAGGTTTGTATAGTTAGGAAAAATTCAATTTTCGATAAATTGTCATTTGTTCCGATACGTAATACAAACCCTCAGTCCTTTAACAATAGGAAGACTCACTTCTTGGTGGGAGGAATCTGAGTCTTTGTGAACAGACTGGTGTTCGCCCAACCTTGGAACGCCTCCCTGGTCGTAAGAGCGAGGGAGGGATCCAAGCCTCTGTCCGATTGATCGGGGTGTGCACCGCAGGATCAATGGTCAGACCTCTGGGCTGAGTACTAAGAGAGAGGCAAGCGTATCTCTTCGTACCAGCAAGCAAGAACTTGTTCCTGTTTGCAAGAGGCAACATAAAGTTATGGGTTTGTCTCTTGTTGGCTTCCACTTCCCCCCCCCCCCCCCTTGCCCCCTTGGGGGTTGAAGTGGTGGATAATTGCTCCCATCCCTAGTGAAAGGGATAGGATGGGGCTCTGTTGAGTAGCTCACCTGCATCTCGTCCTTATCCAGCAGGGTGACGACCGTATCCCTCTACCTACAGGCAGAGGGGGAGAAAAACATGGGAAGAGGAGCCAGTCACACTCTCATTCACTCATCCATTCTTACAGTCACACCAGGACTCGATGCTGTTCAGCCTGCAAGGGTCTGGGTTCGCTACACAACGTGTTGAGCAGCCACCACAGGTCCTAAGGAAAAAGATCCAAGGACCTGTAGGCAATATCCCGAAGGTAGAAGGAGGTGCATGTGGTCTGGTTGGACCAGACCCCGCCTTCAGTACCTGCGCCACGGAGAAGTTCTTGTGGACAAAGCAGCATCTCCTTCGCATCGAAGGCGGTGAAGACCATTAGGGAGGGGATTGTGAAGGACTCGAACCGATCTTCAGGGACCGAAGGGTTCTGAGTCTTCACTACGAAGTTTGGTACGAAATCGAGCGTCACGGATCCCCATCCCCTGGATGCTTGACTTCGCAAAAAAAGTCATGCAGTTCCCTCAGAGGAAAAGAAGGGAATAGTCGCCGCATGACCTATCCCTCTTCTCGACTTCGGTGATGTCCAGTACCCATACTGGTCTATCCGTCTGCAGCGAAGTGTCTCGCATCCTCCTATCCCCATGCAGCGAAGTTCTTCTCGGTAGTGGATAGGACACCGACACTCCATGGTGGGTACTGGGACAAGCTATTAGGACGAAGTAATGATTGATCTGGAACAACTGAACTACAGCTGCCGACTGACTGGTTCAGTAGTAAGGCAAGTTGTCCAAGCATCCGAGGAAGTCACGTGACCTTCGCCCTTTAAAGGGTTATGCCGAGAGACCAAACAAATAGTGTATTTGTTTGTCACCTATGCCGGACGGCGAGGTGATGATTCTCTTAAGGCATGTGCCCAACAGGCGAAAGTCAATTGCCTTCTAGAGACCGAGGTCCCTGAAGGCAAGACATTCTCATAGTAGTTGAATCTCAGCTAAGGAGAAACAACACTGTGCCGTTGAAGACGAAGGTAGACATTGAATGCAACCTGTGTCTTCACAGCCGAATCGAGAGAAGGATTCTCAAGATTCTGCACCTGTGCTTACAAATGACTGAAAACTGAAAACGCTAACCGCTATTTCATTGCTGTCCGGTAAGGAGTCGTAGTTGCAATGAAAGCGGGGCATTTTTCAGTAATGAAAACACAGGGGAGTACCGCCTGAAGAACTGCTTCTCATGGGCTGAACATTTGGAAGTAGAGCTGGCAGGTCGGGGAGTAGGCGATGTCTTCCGATACATCTGTTAATTCGGGGTGAACAATGAACAATTACACACCTACGAATACGAGATATTTTGAAGACAAACTCAGATATCTGCAATAATCATTCGCATTATGGCAGTGCGATGCAGCAGGAGACTAGTACAGACTTCTGTTACCGTGCGGTAAACAGAAAGATGAAAGAGTCCATGAGATATCTCCGTTGAAAATTCTTGCAATGTCGAAGGCGATGAAAATCGAGTGTCACGGCAGTAGATGGTCATTCTTGTATGCGAGAATCCCCGTTAATCAGAGATCTAAGTCCGTGATTGTTGGGCAGAGATACAGTTTGGTAGTCAATCAATGCAGGGGAGAGAGAGACATACCCAACCGTGCATCTCGGAGAGCCAGCTGGTACTGAATTGCCTCGGGCAGTTCAATACGCAGTAGCTCTCGCTGACTCGTCATCCTGAGTTGCCAGGTAATCCATTCCACGAAGGAATGCGTTCGGCTAGAACCACTGAGCATAAAGAAAAGATATGCTCAAGCAATAATATTTAAACGAAACGGATTTCGGTAAATACAAAAGCTGAGTTGGTGTTGTCGTAACAATAGCATAATTAACTAAAAGCGAAACTGGTAACTCCTGGGAGGCTGCAGGCAGCCCCGAGTTGCAGTTTAATTAATTAATCGTCTTGGTCACAATCCGTAGAGTTAACTACTGTATGCGCCTACACCCCGGACCAATCGACTGCTTAACAGAATCATGTCGTGAGGGTAATATACGTAGTATATTTGTAGGATTCTGTACAACGACCTCCATCCTAAATTCTTTTCCCTTCGAGAAATGAGAATAAGGATTGGAGATCGACCGCCTTCGATCTCTAATCAAGAGTGAAGGAGAAGTCTTCCCCGAAGGAAAGCTTCAATGGTGAACAGAATACCGAAGAAGATAGTTCAAGCCAAACTGGATGTTCCCGTCCGTTCTTCTCTATTCCAGGATTGATACTGTGAGATATCTTCCTTCAGCGGCAGTCTTCTTCCAAACACTAAACTCCAGGAATTCGAGCATTCGGCGAGGTTCCCGATTATCGTGGTAACAATTATCGGGAATTCTCGTCCAGCTCACTTTGGACGATGGTTTCGCCTACGTGTTTGGAGATCGTAAAAACTTCAAACACTGAGTGCTAGAAATTCTGCAGAATTCTAAGTACTCGGCGAAACCCCCACCAAATTCGTTAAACGATTATCCGTTGGTGGTCCTCTCGATTCCCGTAGAAATCGGGGATGGGGAAGGATTCGTCCTCAACGACCGGGGCTTACATCAGGTAGGACCCGAAGGTCCCACTGGTAGCGCAGTCCCCAGCGTGGGATCCTACGAGAAGTCTCTGTAGGGTCCCTCCCCTTTCCCTCGTAGCTGTAAGGAGAGAGGGAATGGGTAAGGAATTGGATACTCGGTCGCCTTCCCAGCGGAACTAGCAGCTGGAGAAGAGAAGCCATCACCTTGTGGTGATGTCCTCTCAGAGTCTGGAAAAACGTATCGTCAGAAAACGTCCCCCCCCTGAAGGAGGGTTACGAACTCGCACTGTAGGTAAGGATCTGCCGCCACTGTCAACGTCGTCTGGGTGGGGCTGATCGAAACCTGACAGGAGAGAGCCAATACCGTCCTCTGACTCATTCCAGTCCTTGTCGAGGTCGAAACCTCTCAGGAGGACTGGGGGGGGGCGCTGCAATACTCTCTAAATACGCCGCTGTCGCAGTAGAGGAGGTGGAATTAGCTTGTTCGACCGGCTAGACCTGAGCGAGCCATCTTGTCTGGAGACGAGAGGCTCTACCTGGTCCAGAACCGAGACGAGAAGCTCCGATCGCGCCAAGCCTACCGTCAGTCTGGGTTCCCTTCTTCGGGCTCCAGAATGACTTAAGCCGTGACGCAGGCTCTGCTGGTGGGAGCGGCGATGTTTCCTCAGTATAGTTCCTCTGGATCTCGGAAGTCACAGCATCTTGCAGAGTAGGACCGTCAAGCCCCTCGAAAAGAGCATATTCCGAGAACCTCCCTTTAAGGAGGGGGAACTGCGATAGATCCCTCTCGGATTCCTCCTGCCACTTGCGCGTATGTCCTGGTCGGTCCGAAGATGTACCTGGTACTTACGGCATCGTGACGGGATCGTGAGGGGCATGCCCCTCACGATCATCCCGCTGTGCCTCACTCTTCCCGGTGCAAAACGAGGAAGTTGCAGGCACGGGAGAGAGAGGACATGACGCTCCTCTTTCGCTCACTGGCAGAACCAGCGGGCTTGGAGGGCTACAGGCGATCGCCAACTTGCAGGCCTAGTTGTGCCGTTTCCCTGGGAAAAACGGCTGAACCGAGAACAGCGGCCCCGATCTCGTGTGCAGAGGAGCTGCCGCTGGTCTCCATATCCGCCCGGCCCCTGTGGGAGCGGTGGTCAGGAGACCTGCAGAGACCAATGTCGCGGTGAGACCGGTGCGTGTCCTCGTGGCACGTCATACCGCTGGTACCAGCCGAGGCTGGCGCCAACGATCAGGAGTGGGGACCTCTTCCCAGCCTCAGCCCGTGGCTGGTCAGGGACAGTCACGTCTACCCGGGTTACCAGCTGGTCGCTGCGAGAGCGGCCGCTGGCTTGGCGAGAGTCACCTGAGCAGCTCTCACCAGCTTCTGCTCCGTGCCACGGTCTTGGCGCCGAGCGAACTCTGGCGCCAAAACTTTGCTGTATGGTCTCCCGCGGGAGATCGTACACTCGGAACGTCTCGCGAACAAGAGACCAAGCCAGAACCTGGCGTAGCGGCAGCACCGCTAACCCCAGGCGAGAAAATACCGGTGTTATCCGGTACCTCTGGTCCCCGTCTTCTTCTTCCTTGTGGAAGGAGAGACGGGCCCTGTTCCCGAAAGAGCAGGAGGACCGGCAGAAGAACAACGGGCCCTTAGAAGTTCCCGAAGGAGCCTTCTTAGGGGGGAAACTCGGGTTACCAGCTGGTCGCTGCGAGAGCGGCCGCTGGCCTGGCGAGAGTCACCTGAGTAGCTCTCACCAGCCTTCTGCTCCGTGTTGCGGTCTTGGTGCCGAGCGAACTCTGGCACCAGAACTTTGGCTGCACGGTCTCCCGTGGGAGACCGTACACTCGGAATCTCTCGCGAACGAGAGACCGAGCCGGAACCTGGCGTAGCGGCAGCGCCGCTAACACCAGGCGAGGAAGTACCGGTGGCAGCCAGTACCCCTCTGGTCCCCGTCTTCTTCTTCCTTGCGGAAGGGGAGACGGGCCCTGTTCCCGAAGGAGCAGGAGGACCAGCAGAAGGACCCCCGTCCCACCGGAGTGGGATGGGCCCTTAGAAGTTCCCGAAAGAGCCTTCTTAGGGGGGGAGGAGGCAGCCTTCTTCTTCGGCTTGGTAGCCTTAGAAGTCGAAGGGGAAGAGGCGGCAGCAGACGACGAAGAAGACGACGAAGACACCTTCCTCTTCTTCTTCTTCTTTGTCAGCTCATGCAGGACAGAGGTCAGATCCTCCATCCAGGATGGAGCCGGGGCAGTTGCCAAAGCAAAAGGGCCCGGCTGTACCTGTCCGGAAGGACCTGAGTCTGGGGCAGCAACACTGTGGACAGGAACGGACTAGAGCAGCTGGGCCAGCAGTAGGAACAGTGGTAGCGGCAGGTACGGCAGTCAAGTCAGGCGACCCAGGAGGCTTATTTGCAGCCATCTACATCCTGGGTACTGGAGGCAAGTCCAGGGGGGAGCTTTTCGGGTAGCGGAAGTCTGGGGTCGGCAGCACAAAGAACCCAGGTGGAGGCGGCACACCCCTCCTCGGTACGGCAGCGATCGGCCCTTGCGCGGCGGCTGTCGGCGTCACCGTCATCACATGTGGGGTATACACAAGGTGAGAAGGGGCGGCGTACCCTAGGGTAGAGATTGTTGTTGTTCGCTGAATCAACCCCTGGACACTAGGCACACCCTGCAGACCCAAGGACGCCCACACCTGTCCAAGGTCACTCGTTCTGCGGAGGCAACAAAAGGGTGATTAGTGGGGGGGGGGGGGGGTACCCTCGCGCGGGGGGGCTAGCCCCACCCCGAACGAACGGGAGACCCCGAATACAATTGTACGTCGGGGCACCAAGGGCCCTCCTCCACGCTCGACAGTTCGGGCGAGGAGAAGGACCCGGATACTCCTCCCCCCGAAGAGGAAGGTGCCATTCGTGGAAGCTGAGCGGGGGGGCAGGAAAGAAGACGAAGAATCGGTTACCAAGGGAGTCGCCGGAGAGCTTTCCGACGACTTCTTGGCAGGCCTTCGCATCCCCCGCCCCCGCATAGTATCCACTGCACCTACACTAATAACGTTACGGCGCGAGAGCAAACATGCCCTCGGCACCGAGCGCAAGTATGATATTGTTATGATACAATAAAGTTTGTTCATACTTACCTGGCAGATATATATAATCAAGTATTTTCTGAAATCCGACAGAATTTTAAAAACTTCCGACACACGCAGTGGTCGGCCAGGTGGTTAGTACCCATTCCCGCCGCTGGGAGGCGGGTATCAGGAACCATTCCCATTTTCTATTCATAATTTTTATTTCCACTGTCCCCTGAGGGAGGTGATGGGTGGGTACTTGATTATATATATCTGCCAGGTAAGTATGAACAAACTTTATTGTATCATAACAAATATCATTTTGTTCATGAAACTTACCTGTCGGATATATATATAGCTGAATCCCACGTTGGAGGTGGGAAGGGACAGAATAGAAGGATTTTGGGAAACAAATGCATGCAGATTATTTACATCTTGGTTCCACCTGTTAGCATAGCTGGCTTCGTGGTTACTGCCACGTAAGTCTGCTTGTGCTACTAAAGTTGCCAGCGAGGTAGAGACCTATATAGCTGGTGCACTCCAGATGATCTGTTCAACAGGGGCGAGACCACGACGTGACTAGACCATATTGACCATACCATGAGGGCTAAGAAGTAAAATAAATAAATATATATATATATATATATTATATATATATATATATATATATATATATATGTATATATATATATATATATATATATATATATATATATATATATATATATATATATATATATATATATATATATATATATATATCACCACCTGACCAACCTAGCCAAAGTTAAAGGTGTTTTAACTAAGGCTTAATAGTTAAGAGTCGCCGTTATCGGCGACTCAACAACTAAATTAAGAGCTCTTCCTAACCATTTTCTACAGGATATGGATGAGTGGTACTTCTTGCCCCCAAGATTGAGTCTGCAGACACGTATGGCCCTAGCGAGCAGCAGATCTCATATGCCATCTTCACATCTCGCAGGGAGTGTGAATGAACACAGAGTTGCTTCGCTAAAACATGGTACTCAGGATGTTGCTGAGTGCCATGTTTCTGTTGAAATGCTTCCGAGGGCCGCGCCCTCACCTCGTGAGCATTCAGATAAAAGATTTCAAATCTTTGTGCAAACACAATGAAGGAGCATTTTTGAAAAACTCCTTACACTAAAGCCAGGGTGTTCTTCGATATGGGCAAGTCTGGTCTTTTTCGAACACTGCAGATTGCCGAATGACTTCGACTTTCTTGAGTTTTTATGTAGATAAAACTTGAGAGACCCGACAGGGCACAGGACTCTCTCTGGCTCCTGCCCACTAACTTGTGCCATCCTTGCTTCCAAGCTCCTGGCCCAAGGGGAAAAAACGGGTTTTGGGTTTCCATTCTTAGGCCACAACGGAAGGCTTAGAGAGCACACCGCCTTGTGTTCTCTAAAGCCCAAAAAACTTGTGACGATGGCTTAAAATCTCACTAACCCTCTTTGTCGTATCTAGGGTGGTTAGAAGAAGGCCTTCCTGATCACATGCAAGAAGTTAACAGGTAGGAGAGGTTCGAATGCTTTGACATCAAGAACTTCAGACTCGTATAAGTTCCATATTGAAAG
The DNA here is from genome assembly GCF_015104395.2 of Macrobrachium nipponense. Taxonomy (NCBI): domain Eukaryota; kingdom Metazoa; phylum Arthropoda; class Malacostraca; order Decapoda; family Palaemonidae; genus Macrobrachium; species Macrobrachium nipponense. The sequence continues at coordinate 45,389,585 of NC_087203.1, forward strand.
CCTCGATCTGGACATGCCACAGTCAGTCCGTCTGTACTAAAGTCAGGTGACCGACCAGTGACCAGTCAGAACGAATCAAGGACAGCAAGGCTGTACCCTGAAGACCATAAGGCACTAGTGTCTGGAATGCCTGGGCGATTCAATCTAAGCAAACCTTGGGGGGTGTATCAACGCAACCCAACGTCGTCAGCGAATCAACTCCTGAGCAACTCCTGACTCGAGCTTCTGGTGCCAGGAGAAAGGAGAGCGAGGAGCAAAAAGGCGATTCAGTCCCGGGGGAAGAAAAGAATGCCTGACAGTCCAACCTGGTCTCATGTTACACGATCATCGGGGGTGTATAAACGCAACCGACTTCGTCACAAGAAACTCAGGGCTACTATATGTCGCCTGATCTCGCACGAGTGTCTGACTCCGAGAAAACAGGTGAGACAAAAAGTAGATGTGTGAGCGAGTTTCGAGATTCCAAAGAACTCAAAGATCGTTAAGGGCTTGTTGTTTGACAGAAGCAAATCTCTGAGCCAAAGGCCGTCAACACTATGCGTATTCTTTAATAGTTGTGACTACCAGCTTATCCCATTCTTCAGACGGAAATGGAAGACGGTAATCTTATTCCTGTCAAACATCTCGATAGTCTGAACGTAGTTCAGACTCAAGAGCGGAGAGGTTATAGGTACCTTTCGAGTTAGAGTAGACCGACTCTCTCGGAAAAGGTCCTTGGAAAGTGAACTAGGAAGGAAGTGACCTCTGTGAATCCAGGATCAATTTCCCCCCCTGAAAAGGCCACCATGGGGCGATCAGCGTCATTATCGCTCCCTGTGACGTCATAAAATCCTCTTATTACATTTCCTAAGCATTGAAAAATTGTGAAAAAATGGGGAAAAGAGACTAAACATCCATCCCCGTTCAATATAATATGATGGCGTTTAATGGTACCGATCCCGTAATCGAGAAAAATAAGGGGAGCAGAGAAGAAGCAAGCCTCTTCGTGCCTCAACATATCGAAGAGAAGAATGAAAGGGCGTCCCTAAAGTCTCCCAACTCTCATCAACATACTTTCTAAAGAAAGATTCCACTCGGAAGTCAATAGTTGCTGCCGTCGATCGAGACGATTCGTACGGACTTTTGCAATCCTGTAACGAACCTCTAGAGGATCGTTACATTCTACGCCTGTTGTTATAATAGGCTCGTTTCTCGTAAACTCGAACAGGGACCGAGAGAAGATACTTCTTAAGATATGAGAGAGCTGTGGAATACAGAGTGATCTGGACACTGGTTCCAAAAACTCGTTTCGAGGACTGGAGGGCACGACTGAATTGCTTTACTTCTTTCAGATTAAGATCCAGGACATCTGAAACCCTATCCAGATGTCCGGCACCTTCTTTCTATCACCTCAGGTGATAGACGCACTGAGAGATGTCAGAATCATTCCTCAGATCTTGAATAATATTTCAGTTTCCCGGTAGGAAAAAAACTGTGTAGGTCTGAATTGCAGTCTATTCGGGGAAACAAACTTCTTCAGGAAGGAAATGGTCCCCAGACAAGCTCATCCATTCCCTCCCCGAGTATGCTTACTTCTAACCCCTAATAAAGGCTGCGCTTTGCCTAAGCAGGAGAGCATATAAAAGTGCAATGTTGCGGTAGACTCGTAGTTCTATACCGTGCGGTAACGAGCACCGAAATGATTAAGAGATAACTCTGTTGAACATAGTAAGGCAAAACGAATGCAACGTTATTCATTCACGTAAGAAATCCCCTCAATCTTAGGCCTAAAGTCCGTGATTGTAGGACAGAGATACAGTTAGTCAGTCAATCCCGCAGGAGAGACGTAACCGCCAGCACAGAGATACGGTTAGTCAGTCAATCCCGCAGGAGAGAGAGACGTAACCTACCGCGCATGACAGCGCACGATCTGGTACTGGCAGCTGGCTCGGTTGGACTGGAGGACAGACACAGCAGCAGCCAGCAGCTTACGAACGTCATCTCTTAACTTTATGTCTGGGTTGCCAGCTACCCTATTTTACGAAGAAATAAGTCCGTTATTTTTTTAGCAGAAAGAGACTCTCAAGCTGGTATATTTAAGCGAAACAGAAAACGCTAAATATATAGATGCGTTTGTGTCGTCAGAACATACCATACAACGGTAAAAGATAAATCGGAAACTCCTGGAAGGCTGCAGGGAGTAACGATTAAATGTCCTTAAAATAATAGACAATAGAGCTCTCGGTTGCCATCCGCAGAAGTAACTACAGCAAGCGTATATGACTCGAACCAACCAGTAGTAAAATAACGCAAGGCAAAATATGATAATATATTACAATAAAGTTTGTTCATACTTACCTGGCAGACATATATATAGCTGAATTCGGAAATACAGCTACATACATATCTGACAGGCAAGTTTCATGAACAAAACTTAGAGAATCGAAGCAGACAGCTCAAGCTTCTTCATGTTTTTACTGGACATAAGCGGTCATTGACGTAGTCTACAAGTCTATTTCTTGTACGAGTCTGCGAATGATGAATGAGAGCTCTTCCGAATCTTGTCAATAAGAGCTTATCCGCTTACGCAATATAAAGTTAAAGATGTTTGTCAATGAGAACTAACCCATTTACGGGACAAAAAGAGATATTTTGTCAATGAGGGGATACCCACTTACTTGACAAAACGATAGTATATTGTCAATGGGGGAAAATCACTGAACTGACAAAACGTAATCCAGGAAGTCGAGCATATTATTTTCCCGATTCCCGTATCAATCGTTTATTGGCAGTATGGCAAAGGAAGTCCTGTCTTGCGCTTTCCTGAAGAGCGTCCTCTTGATGAGTGCTTTGCAAGAATCCTACCGAAAGTAGTCCGAGCGTCATGACGTAGGACGTCGAGCTTTTTACATAACTCGTAACTGCCTTATCACAAAGTCTTGACTGCGGTAGAGCAAACGAGATCTTCCCTTGAGCTTTCCTTAACTCCATCCACCTATGCAAAAAGCAATATTAATTGACAGAGACCTCTTGAATTCACGAAACCCGATGTCTTGCTGGGTTTCGAAGAAGAAGTTGTCTGTTCACTTTAAGCTTCCTCCGAAGCACTGCCTACTTCACATTCTTTGCAGGTGAGGTAGAAGGTATCACCGAAGGTAGAGGTAAAAATTCTTTAGGCCCAAATCTGAAACAAGAGCTTGAAGAGTTCAACAGAAACGTTCAGCCAGGCGACACACCTGGCGTGCGCTGGTGCACGCTCGGCGTCCACTGGCGCGCACTCGGCGTCCACTGGAGCGCGCTCGGCGTCCACTGGCGCGCGCTCGGCGTCCACTGGCGCGTGCTTGGCGTGCACCCGCGTGCGCCTGGCGTCCATCCGAGCATCCCTTCCAAGTCGAGAGGGAACGCCTTCTTGTTCTGAAAGCAAAAAAGCTTGTTTGACGTCCGCTCTCAAAAGCTTCCTGCTACTATGACTTCTTTTACGTATTTCTCGGTGGAAAGACGGCACGAGTTCAGGCGACGTTCGCCTTCTTACTTCTCACTGAAAACGCATAACGAGAGAGAGAGAGAGAGAGGGGACGTGAAGCGTCCTCTTCTATAAAGATGTTATTGTTATAATACAATTAAGTTTGTTCATACTTACCTGGCAGATATATATATAGCTGTATTTCTGACGTCCGACAGAATTTCAAAACTTGCGGCACACGTAGTGGGCGGCCAGGTGGTAGTACCCATTCCCGCCGCTGGGAGGCGGATATCAGGAACCATTCCCATTTTCTGTTCATATTTATTCATGACCCTTGTCTCCTGAGGGGAGGAGGGTGGGCACTCTTAATTATATATATCTGCCAGGTAAGTATGAACAAACTTAATTGTATTATAACAATAACATTTTGTTCATGAAACTTACCTGTCAGATATATATATAGCTGAATCCCACCTTCGGATGGTGGGTAGAGACAGAATAGGATTTTAGGAAACTTAAATTAAGTAAAAGATTTACTTCTTGGTTCCTTACCTGATAGCAAAGTAGACTCTGTGATTACTGTCACTTAAGCCTGCTTCTGCTTTTATCAGAGTTGCCAGCCAGGTTTGGACCTGTAGTGCTGGTGCACTCTGGATGCTCTGTCAACGGGGACGTGACCTCAATGTGACAAGACCATCTAGCCAAACATATGGCAGTAACACAGCAACCAACCACCACCTGACCAACTAACCAAAAAACCCCTGACATTAAAACTAAGGAATGGGAGATTTCCACAGAAGATCTCACCATCAAACCCAAAAACACAATAAAAACTAACCTAACTAAGCTAAGGGATAGGGAGAGAGCTACTAACCTTCAGCCCCCAAAACTGTGTCTGCCGAAAATGTAAGGCCCCAAAGAAGCTACAGTTCTCGTAAATCGTTCTCACATCCCGGAGGTAATGTGAGGCGAATACGGAATTGCTCCTCCAAAAGGTGCTATCAAGTATATCTTTGATAGACATATTCCTTTGGAAGGCAAGAGAAGTAGCTACGGCTCTGACTTCGTGAGCTTTCACTTTAAAGAGGCTCAAATCAGTCTTCTGGCAAGATGAATGAGCCTCTTTAATGACGTCCCTCAAGAAGAAAGCAACAGCAGTTCTTCGACAACGGAAAAATCTGGTCCTCTTCACCGAGCACCAGAGATTACCTGAGGGACCTCTTATCTCTTTAGTTCTATTCACATAGAACTTCAGAGCTCTGACAGGGCACAGGGCTCTCTCTGGTTCTTGACCCACGAGACTCGACATTCCTTTGATTTCAAAGCTCTTCGGCCAAGGATTAGACGGGTTTTTCTCGTTCTTAGCCAAGAAAGACGGGCTCAACGAGCAGACAGCGTTGTCCCCCTTGAAGCCCACTAGGCTACTGAACGCTTGGATTTCACTAACTCTCTTCGCCGTCGCCAGAGAAGCTAGGAAAAGCGCTTTTCTCGTCAAGTCCCTTAGAGAAGCTTCATGGAGAGCTCAAAGGGACTTAGCATAAGATGTTTCAAAACACACATCGAGATTCCATGAGGGTGTCTTGCTTGTTGGAATCTTGGAGGTTTCGAACGACCTTAAGAGATCGTGTAGATCCTTATTGTCGGAGAGGTCCAGTCCTCTGTGGCGAAAAACGGCAGACAACATACTCCTATAACCTTTAATTGTAGGAACTGCCAATTTCTGCACATTTCTTAGATAGAGTAAGAAATCTGCTATCTGGTTCACAGAGGTCGTGGAAGAGGTAAATTCCTTCCTTTTTGCACCATGCCCTGAAGGAGGCCCACTTAGACTGTAGACAGCTCTTGAAAAGGCTCTTCGAGCATTAGCGATTGCTCTCGCAGCTGCCTTTGAAAAGCCTCTCGCTCTGGCCAACTTTTCGATAGTCTGAACGCAGTCAGAGCCAGAGCGGAGAGGTTTTGGTGAAACCTTTTGAAGTGAGGCTGTCTGAGTAGATCTCTCCTCCAGGGCAACGTTCTTGGGAAGTCAACAAGGAATGTCCATGACCTCTGTGAACCACTCTCTTGCTGGCCACATTGGGGCAATCAGAGTCAACCTTGTCCCTTCTGAAGCTGCGAACTTCCTCATTACCTCCCCATGATCTTGAATGGGGGAAGGCGTAAAGATCCAGGTCTGTCCAGTTCCAGAGCAACGCGTCCACTGCAATTGCCCCTGGATCCAGAACCGGGGAGCAATACAGAGGAAGCCTCTTTGTCCTCGATGTAGCGAACAGGTCGACTAGAGACGTTCCCACAATGTCCATAATTGTTGACAGACTTCCTGGTGCAAGGTCCATTCTGTTGGCAGAATCTGATTTCGTCGACTGAGAAGGTCCGCCTGACATTCTGAAACCCCTGCCACGAATCTCGTCAGGATCTTGATGTGCCTTGCGTCTGCCCATAGCAGAACTTCTTTCGCAAGGAGAAAAAGGGATCTGGAGTGAGTTCCTCCCTGATTCTTTAGATATGCAAGGGCTGTGGTACTGTCTGAGTTGACTTGAACGACCTTGCTTGACAGTTTGTCTTCGAAGAACTGCAGCGACAGGAATATCGCTGCCAGTTCCTTTACATTGATGTGCCAGGCTACCTGTTCCCCTCTCCAGAGCCTGACACTTCCTCCCCCCCCCAGTGTTGCTCCCCAACCGGAAATGGAAGCGTCTGAGAACAACACTAGGTCGGGCTCAGAAGATTTAGGGAGAAGCCCTCTCGTAACTTCTGAGGGTCAGCCACCATCTTAAGTGGCCTTTTACTTTGTTTGAGATCCTTAGGATCGCATTCAGGTCCTCCTTTGACTTCCATTCTTCCGCAAGGAAAAATTGAAGAGGCCTGAGGTGCAGTCTTCCCAGCGAGACAAACTTTTCTAGCGAGGAAATGGTGCCCAGCAGACTCATCCACTCCCTCCCTCACCGAACAAGCTTCTCTCTCTAGGAAGGCTGCGACTTTCTCTAAACCCAGCCACTGACGTTCCTGGGGATGGAAACGCCCGAAAAGCCACTGAATCCATCTGAATCCCCAGATACACGATGGACTGTGTCGGGGTCAGATGCGACTTTTCGGAGTTTGACCAAGACCCAGAGACTTTGCTAGGGCTAACGTTAATTGAAGGTCCTTCAGACATTTCCGCCTCGACGATGCTCTGATCAGCCAATCGTCGAGGTAGAGGGATATCCTGATCCCTGACGAATGGAGCCACTTCGCTACATTCCTCATTATCATTGTGAAAACCATCGGGGCCGTGCTGAGACCGAAACAAAGGGCTAACCCTGTTGTCTAAGACGAATCTCAGGTACTTCCTTGAAAGAGGGTGGACGGGGACGTGAAAAGTACGCGTCCTGCAGGTCCAGAGACACCATCCAGTCGCCAGGTCTCAAGGCTCCTAGCACTGACTGAGGCGGTCTCCATTTTGAACTTGATCTATTCCACAAAAAGATTGAGCCTGCTCACATCCAGGACTGGGCGCCAACCCGACGACTGCTTTGGCACCAGGAAAATCCTGTTGTAGAAGCCCGGTGACCCAGGTCCAAGACTTGTTCCACCGCTCTTTTTTCGACCATCTGGTCTAACAGATCGAAAGGATACTTTTTTCTTCTCTCCCTGATAAGATGGAGAGAGGTCTCTGGATTGATGTTAAAGGAGGATGATGTAAAAAGGGATCTTGTACCCCTGCTCTACGATCTTGAGAGTCCAAGGATCCGCCCCTCTCTGCCTCCATGCCTCCGCAAAGAACTTCAGCCTGGCCCCGACTGGCGTCTGAAGGACAAGATCTTCATTTGGTGGATTTGGTTTTAAATGAAGCTCTTCCTCTCGAAAAACCTCTCCCTCGAGGAGCTGCTCTCGAGGGGGGTGCCCCGCGAAAGGGTTTGACTTTCTTCGGGGGTTTACTGAATGAAGATGTGGAAGGAACTGCTGGACGTCTTGAAGACTGTACCAAGAGGTCCTGGGTCGCCTTCTCCTGCAAACTCGTTGCAAGAGTCCTTTACCACAGGCCTGGGGAAGAGATGGTCCGAAAGAGGCGCAAAGAGCAATTCCGCTTTCTGAGCGGGAGAAACCGACTTCGCGGTAAAATTGCATAAGAGAGCTCTTTTCTTTAGGAAAGCCGTTCCAAAATGAGAAACTAGCTCCTCCGAACCATCCCTAACGCCTTGTCCATACATGACAACACGCTGGACAGCTCCCCCAGACTGAGAGAATCAGGACTTCTAGACTGAAGATCTAAAACTCCCAAGCACCAGTCTAAGAAATTAAAGACATTCAAAGTGCGAAGCAGTCCCTTCAAGTGGTGGTCCGTCTCCACAGGAGTTCAGGACACCTTAGCAGACGATAAGAGAGACCTCCTCTGAGCGTCCACTAAACTGAGAAGTCCCCAAGAGCGGACGAAGGAACCTTTACTCCCACGTCCTCCTTGGTTTCAGTACCAAATTCCTCCTTTTCCGGAGAGTCTAGAGGGAGGAAGGCGAAAGTGGTCTTGCCCTGGTCCTTCCTTCGGAGACATGAAATCTTGAAGCTTCTTGAAAGCCCTCTTGGTCGAAAGCGATGTCTTCATTTCGACGAACTCAGGGTCTTAACGGACTTGGAAGACGAAAGTTGAGAGGGAGGAGACCTAGGGGTTTGGGCTGCCGGCTGGAACTTATCCCCGAAGGATGAACGTAACAGCCTGACAAGAACCTTATAGTCCGAGACAGCTGAAGCTACAGGAGGTTCTTCTTCGACGGAACTCCCTGGACTACTAAGTTCCCCTTCCTCCCTCAAGAGGAACTGGAGAACGTCCATCAGGAGAGGGGTCGTACGTCCCAGCAGTCTCAGGCCTGAACAAAGACTTACCGTTGATTGGAAGTACCCGCGGTTCAGGTACGGAATCGCCCTTACGACGATCCGTTAGAAGGACGGACATCCTGCGAACGTAGCGCGTCCTTTGAAGCAACGGGAACTGTCTTAGCAGACACGTCCCTACGAGAGGAAGCGCGAGCTTCCTGACGAGAGGCGCCAAAAGCGTCCTGCTTAGCCAAGCCAAGCGTCCTGCTGAGCGTCCTCAAAGCGTCCTGCCTCGTTCGAAAAGCGTCCTGCTTCGAACGGCGAGCGTCCTGTCCGAGCGTCCTCAAAGGCGTCCTGCCGAGAACGGAAAGCGTGCCTGCTTCGAACGCCGAGCGTCCTCGAAAGCGCCCGCCCTGCCGAGAGCGCAAAGCGTCCTGCTTCGAACGCCGAGCGTCCTGGCGAGCGTCCTCTACAGCGAGAGCGAAGATCTACTCGGAGAACGAGAACGGTGACGCTCCGGAGGTGGAGAGAGAGACGAACGAGACGAGAGAGAATGAGACTGCTTCGTCCTCTTGACGGGCAGCCTAACGTCCTTTCTACGCTTAGGCTCGACTGCTGCTGGGCGAGTCCTCTGAGCCATAAGAGACGTAATCTGGTCCTGAAGGGACACAAGGATATCCTCGTAGGTGACGAAGCAGCAGAAGAGGGGCAGGACTGACCCTGCGAGAATGGCGAGGGGCGATGGGGACGCCTCCTTCCTTCTAGCAGGTACAGCTACCTGCCTCTCAGGTGAACACGCCTGTGCGCGGAAACCAACGTCCTCGTCGGTAGAAACCCTACCCTCTCTTCTGAGGAGGAAAGCGTCATACGCGTCCTCTGACGAAAGCGGTGACATAGGACGTGAAGCGTCCTCAAAACGAAAAGTCCTTTTCAACGACGCGAGTCTCTCCGAGCGCCTCCACCCCTTGCGCGGGAGGACGCTTCGGAGGACGAAAAGCAATCCTTCAGGACACTGCGCTCGTGGCGCTCTCCTTGGCAGCCTGGGACTTAGCAACAAGGCCTGCCGAAGGGGACGCCAGATCGGTGGGGAGCCCCCGTAACCCTCTTGCGGCTTTCGACATACCCACTCCCTGAGTCCTGGGAGTCCGATAGAGGTCTAGGCCTAGAGGCATTATGGGGCCGATCTGACGCCCCCCCTCCACAACACTAGGGGCACTATCACAAAACTTTCACAGGGCCAGTTTTCTAAGGCCAACACTTTCGATTCAAGAGCGCGAATAGACTCAAGAAGCCCAATCAGAGAAGGGTGTTACCTTCTCCAGACACAGCACTGGGGCCCGAAGGCAACAAAACAGGATTAGGTTGAGCAAAATCTACTGGTGTTAGAGGAGGTGAGAAATGTTACATTCCTTACCTTCGTAGAACTGCTCTTGGAGGAAGACCTCCTGACTCTATCGCGCTCCAATTTACGTCGATAGGTCTCATACATCTTCCATTTATCATCAGACAAATCCTTGCATCATTGCACCAATCATCAACCAAGCAAACATGCCCCCTGCATTCCATACAAACTGTGTGAGGATCAACTGAAGGTTTAAGAAGCCTCACCTTACATTCACTCCTCACACACACTCTGAAACTTCCAGTACTTGATCCCGACATCATGTACACAGAAAAGCCAATCCAAAATCAAAACCAATCCACTATTACGCGTGCCAATCCAACAATCCAGAAGTCGATACCAAAAGTCAATCCAGATAATTTAAAGCGAGATATATCAAAAATCCTAGACGGAGGTACTGTAAACAGTTGTTTTCCAGCACCGGCGACAGAAAAAATATGAACAGAAAATGGGAATGGTTCCTGATATCCGCCTCCCTCCCAGGCGGCTGGGAATGGGTACTACCACCTGGCCTGCCCTACTATGTGTGCCGCGAGTTTTGAAATTCTGTCGGACGTCAGAAATACAGCTATATATATATCTGACAGGTAAGTTTCATGAACAAAATTCTATTTAGAGGGCGCGAGTCCTTCCGAAAGCTCCAACCCCTGCACGGGGAGGACGCTTCGGAGGACGAGAGGCAATCCTTCAGGATTCGTGCACGCGCAGGGCAGCACTTTGGCAGTCTGGGGATTTTCATCAGAAACTGCCGAAGGCACGCCAGATCGGTGGGGTTCCTTGTAACCCTCCTTCGCTTTCGAACCTGCTCCCTCCCCGGGTCCTGGGAGTCAAGCAGAGGTCCCGGCCTAGAGGCGAAACGAGGCCGATCTGACGCACCCTCCACTACACAAGGGGTATCACTGCACTTCTGCACTTCACTTTTGCTCTCTAAAGCAAGCACTTTCGATTCTAAGTTACGAATCAAAAGAGTATTAGAGAAAGGGCAATTCCTTTACAGACACTTTTAGGGCCCGAAGGCAACACTACAGGGCTAGGAGTAACAATTACAGAAGTAGCACTCTTCACAGCAATGAAGGAGAGCGAGCACCTCTCGTAGACATATACATAGGCCCGTAGGCCATACTAACAGGGGTTAGCAAAAGTAAAGTCTACAGGAAGGTTAGCAGGTTCACTACCCTGACTTGTTACTGATTAATTGCGTACATACGAATCATACGTCTCCTTACGGAATTAGACATGTTACTGAATTAATTGCGTACATACTAATCATACGTTCTTCCTTACGGAATAGACAAAGTCTCACACTCCTTACATGACAAAATCTCAACAAAGAAGCAAGACTCATACCCCTCGTACATACCAAGTGCGGATCTACCGAAGCTTTCGGTAGCCACACCCTATCTTTGCCGACAACCCCGTCTGAAACTAGCCTAACTAGATTCAGATATCTTATGCAAAAATGAATCAAATTCAAATCAATTTAAGATAGCGTATGCCTAGCCACAAATCCAAGTAAATAAATTAAAAGACAATTAGGATACTTAGCGGCAATGAAGTTTCCAAAATCCTAAGACGGAGGTACTGAAAACAGGTGTTTTCAGCACCGGCGACAGAAAAATTATGAATAGAAAATGGGAATGGTTCCTGATACCCGCCTCCCAGCGGCGGGAATGGGTACTAACCACCTGGCCGACCACTGCGTGTGTCGGAAGTTTTTAAAATTCTGTCGGATTTCAGAAAATACAGCTCTATATATATCTGACAGGTAAGTTTCATGAACAAAATAAAGATTAATTCCCGGTATGAGCAGGAACTAATCCATAATGAATATTGATGCAATGAAATAATATATAAAAGTGAAACAGAATAGTACTGCACTTGCAATTCACTTTCACACAACATAAAAGGGGAAGGATCAATTCCCGGGTAAGAGCGGAAAACTTGATCCATAATCAAATAATATATGAAAATGAAATAAAATACTGCTCTTGCGTTCACTTTCATACAAATTAAAGGGCTCGTGCCGTGAGCATTCGCGCCCTTGGCCCCGGGCGCACAGGGCAAAATATAAATGAAAAAGAGTACTGTACTTACAAGTTTCACTTTCAAAATTTCACCCAGAAATAAACGACTCGGCACGAGCGCGCTCCCGCCCTCGGCACCGAGAACATTATTCATGATGATCAACTTCAGGAAAAGAGCGGAACCCGCCGCATCTACGAGATGGCTCTATTTCTTGACCCATAATTTATTTAATTAATTAATTAATTTCATTTTCAAACCAAACAAACCAGAAGTGGAAAACACAATATAAACAAAGCATACGACGATGAAGCGGGCAGAGAGCGATGACGAACATGTCCTCCACAAACGTGGCTGAAAGCAAAAGTGATTCTTCACCTCCCAGGCACGTGGCGTGCGCACTGTCGGACAAGCAGATAACTACCGTTCTCCCTTGTTAGAAGCTTACGACCGTTCCAGCTACCGCTAGCTTCTTCCTATTGTTAAAGGACCGAGGGTTTGTATTACGTATCGGAACAAAAAGTTTTTGGAAAATTATGCTATCCAGAAAATTTGATAAATAATGCCTTCACTAAAGCCAAAAGGATTTTCTACATAAAAAGTCAATATGAATACAAAAAAGAATAAAAAAATGTATCTAACCTTACTATTTAATCCTAACTTACAAAATATTAGAAAAAATAGTTAATGAAAAAGGTGAAGAAAAGGTCAACCTGGTCTTCAACTATAAGAATACTACACTCAAAGGCTGTCTCATTCAAAATTATAACTCTAACCAAAGCTTTAACAAAGAAATTGGCATTTATGAAATACCTTGTCTGGATTGCGATAAGAAATAGTACGGAGAAAGTGGGAGGTGACTACCTATCAGAATCAATGAACATAAAAGAGCTTATAATTTGCATGCTGAGAATAATGCACTAGTCTCACATAATTAAAATGACGATCACTGCTTAAATTGGAACGAGTCAAAGGTAATTTTCAATAGTAAAGATATGACAATTTGTCGAAAATTGCATTTTTCCTAACTATACAAACCTGAGGTCCTTTAACAATAGGAAGGTAACTAGCGGCAGCTGGGAAGGTCGTAAGCTTCGAACAAGGGGAGAACGGTAGTTAACTGCTTGTCCGATCGTGCGCGCGCCCGCGCGCCCGAGAGGTGAAGAATCACTTTTGCTTTAGGCCCATGCAAAAAAAGTTGCAGAGAGTGGGGTGGCATGAGGTGGGACTATATGTAAAGGACCTCAGGTTTGTATAGTTAGGAAAAATGCAATTTTCGACAAATTGTCATTTGTTCCGATACGTAATACAAACCCTCGGTCCTTTAACAATAGGAAGACTCACTTCTTGGTGGGAGGAATCTGAGTCTTTTTGGTGAACAGACTGGTGTTCGTCCAACCCTGGAGTGCCTCCCTGGTCGTAAGAGCAAGGGAGGGATCCAAACCTCTGTCCGATTGATCGGGGTGTGCACCGCAGGATCAATGGTCAGACCTCTGGGCCAAGTACTAAGAGAGAGGCAAGCGTATCTCTTCGTACCAGCAAGCAAGAACTTGTTCCTGTTTGCAAGAGACAATCATAAAATGACAATTTGTCGAAAATTGCATTTTTCCTAACTATACAAACCTGAGGTCCTTTAACAATAGGAAGGTAACTAGCGGCAGCTGGGACGGTCGTAAGCTTCGAACAAGGGGAGAACGGTAGTTAACTGCTTGTCCGATCGTGCGCGCGCAGCGCGCCCGAGAGGTGAAGAATCACTTTTGCTTTAGGCCCATGGCAAAAAGTTGCAGAGTGAGGGGTGGCATGAGGTGGGACTATAGTGTAAAGGACCTCAGGTTTTGTATAGTTAGGAAAAATGCAATTTTCGACAAATGTCATTTGTTCCGATACGTAATACAAACCCTCGGTCTTTTAACAATAGGAAGACTCACTTCTTGGTGGGAGGAATCGAGTCTTTTTGGTGAACAGACTGGTGTTCGTCAACCCTGGAGTGCCTCCCTGGTCGTAAGAGCAAGGAGGGATCCAAACCTCTGTCCGATTGATCGGGGTGTGCACCGCAGGATCAATGGTCAGACCTCTGGGCCAAGTACTAAGAGAGAGGCAAGCGTATCTCTTCGTACCAGCAAGCAAGAACTTGTTCCTGTTTGCAAGAGACAATCATAAAATGATGGGTTTGTCTCAAATTGGCATCCACTTCCTCCCCCTTGTTGGAGGAAGTGGTGATATTTACTCCTATCCCTACTGAAAGGGATAGGATGGTGCTCTATTGAGTAGCTCACCTGCATCTCGTCTTTACCCAGCAGGGTGACGACCGTGTCCCTCTACCCAGAGGTAGAGGGAAGAAAAAGATGGGAAGAGGAGCCAGTCACACTCTCATTCCTCATCCATTCTTACGGTCACACCAGGACTCGATGCTGTTCAGCCTCCGAGGGTCTGGGTTAACTACACAACGTGTTGAGCAACCACCACGGTTCCCAAGGCAAAAAGATCCAAGGAACTGTGGGCAATATCCTGAAGGTAGGAGGAGGTGCATGCGGTCCGGTTGGACCAGGCGCCTGCCTTCATTACCTGCGCCACGGAGAGTTCTTGCGGAACGCGAGAGAATGATGAAGAGGCGCTCCACACTCATCCTGGGTGTCGAGTTTCTTCAGACAGCTCCGTCGCGCCTTCACAGGACAAAGCAGCATAGCCTTCGTATCGGAGGCGTGAAGTCCATTAGGGAGGGTGTATTGTGAAGGACTCGAACCAATCATCAGTTACCGAAGGGTTCTGAGTCTTCGCTACGAAGATCGGTACGAAATCGAGCGTCACAAATCCCCATCCCTTTGTGCTTGACTTCTCAAGAGAAGTCATGCAGTTACCTAAGACGAAAAGAAGGGAATAGTCGTATGACCTATCCCTCTTCTCGACTTTGGTTATGTACAGTACTCATACTGACAAGCTATTAAGACGAAGTAATGATTGCTCTGGAACAACCGAACTAAGTCCACAGCATAGTTCGTAACTGACTCGGGCGCTCTGACAGCTGCCGACTGACTGTTTCGGAATCGGCAAGTTGTCCAAGCATCCGGGTAAGTCACGTGACCTTCGCCCTTTAAAGAGTTATGCTGAGAGACCAAACAAATAAAATATTTGTTAGTCACCGATGCCGGACGGCGCGGCGATGATTCTCTTAATGCATAAGCTCAAAAGGCGAAAGTCAATTGCCTTCAAAAGACCGAGGTCCCTGATGGCAAGAAAATCTCATAGACGTTGAATCTCAGCTTAAGGATGAAACACACTATGTGACGAAGACGAAGGTAGGCAATGAATGCAACCTACGTCTTCCAGCTGAATCGAGAGAAGGAATCTCAAGATTCTAAACCTGTGCTTACAAATGACTGAAAACGCTAACCGCCATTTCATTGCTGTCCGTTGTGCAATGAAAGCGGGGCGTTCTTCAGTAATGAAACACAGGGGAGATCCGCTTGAAGAACTGCTTCTCATGGGCTGAACGTTTTGGAAGTAGAGCTGGCAGGTGTGGGAGTAGCAATGTCTTTCAATACATCTGCTAATCCGGGTGAACAATGAACAATTGTACACCTCCGAATACAAGATATTTTGAGGACAACTCAGATTCCGCAAAAATCATTCGCATTATCGAGATACGATGCAGCAGAGACTATTACAGAATTCTGTTACCGTGCGGTAAACAGAAAGATGAGAGTCAAATAGATATCTCTGTTTAAAATTCTCGCAATACCGAAGACGATGAATACTAGCGTCACAGCAGTAGATGGTCATTCATGTATGCGAGAATCCCCGTTAATCAGAGACTTAAGTCCGTGATTGTTGGGCAGAGATACGGTTGGTATTCAATCAAAGCAGGTGAGAAAGACATAACCAACAGTGCATCTCAAAGCGGCAGCTGGTACTGAAATGCCTCGGGCAATTCAATACGCAGTAGCTGTCGCTGACTCGTCATCCTGAGTTGCCAAGTAATCCTTTCCACGAAGGAATGCGTTCGGCTAGAACCACCGAGCATAAAAAGATATGCTCGAGCCATTATATTTAAGCGAAACGAATTTCGGTAAATATAAAAGCTTAAATGGTGTTGTTGTGACAACACCATAAGTATATAAAATTGAAACTGGAAACTCCTGGGAGGTTGCAGGCAAACCCGGGTTGCAGTTCAATTAGAATACTTTTCGTCTAAGTCGCAATCCATAGAATAACCAGGATATGCGCCTATCCCCTCGGACCATTCCATTCAACTGCTTAGCAGAATCATGTCGCGAGGTTAATATACATAGTATATTTGTAGGATTCTGAAACAACGATCTCCATCCTAAATTCTTTCCTTCAAGAAAACAAAATAAGGATTGGAGATCGACCACCTTCGGTCTCTATCAAAGAGAGTGAAGAAGTCTTCCTCGGAGGAAAGCTTCAATGGTGAACAGAATACTAAGACCGATAGTTCAAGCCAACTGGATATTCCCGTCCGTTCTTCTCTATTCCAGGTTGGTCGCCTATTGTGAGATAGTCTTCTTTCAGCAGCAGTCTTCTTCCTAATGCTAGAAATTCCAGGAATTCGAGCATAGGCGAGGTTCCCGATTATCGTGTAACATATCGGGGATTCTCGTCTCGCTCACTTTGGAGATCGTAAGAAACTCTAACACTCTGAATGCGCTAGAAATTCCGTAGAATTCTAAGCAGTCTGCGAAACCCCCACCGAATTCGTCAAACGATATCGGCTGGTGGTCCTCTCGATTCCCGTAGAAATCGAGAATGGGGCAGGATCCCTCCTCCTCAACGACCGCGGCTTACGTCAGGTAGGACCCGAAGGTCCCCCCTGGTAGCGCAGTCCCCAACGTGGGATCCTACAGAGAAATCTCTGTAGGATCCCTCCCTTTCCCTCGTAGCCGTAAGGAGAGAGGGAATGGGGGAGGAATTGGATACTCGCTCCCCTTCCCAGTGGAACTAGCAGTTGGAGAAGAGTAGGAGCAGCCATCGCCTTGCGGCGATGGCCTCTCAGAGTCTGGGAAAACGTATCGTCAGGAGAAAACGTTTTCCCGAGGAGGGTTACGAACTCTCTGTAGGTAAGGGTCTGCCGCCACTGTGAACGTCGTCTGGTGGGGCTGATCGACACCTGACAGGAGAGAGCCGATACCGTCCTCCGACTCATTCCAGTCCTCGTCGAGGTCGAAAACCTCTCAGGAGGACCGAAGGAGTATTTAAATACGGTGTCCAAAGACACGTAGAAACGCCGCTGTCGCAGTAGAGGAGTGGAAGTAGCTTGATCGCCGGCCAGAACTGAGAGAGCCTTCTTGTCCGGAGACGAGAGACTCTGGTTCAAGACAGAATCGGCAAGCTCCGATCGCGGCAAACCCACGTCGGTTTGGGTTCCCTCTCAGGCCCCAAAACGACTCGAGCAGAGACATGGGCTCTGCTGGTGGGAGCGGCGATCCTTCCCCCAGGTCGTTGTGCTGAAAAATCAGTGCAATAACCAGGGCAAAGTTACTCTGAATCTCGGAAGTTACAGCGTCTTAAGGAGTAGGACCGTCCAGTCCCTCCAACAAGAGCAGCTCCCAAGACCCTCCCTCCTCAGAAGAAGGACCAGAAACAGATCCCTGACGGTTGCCTGCGTACGTCCTGGCTGGTTCTAAGACAATACCTGGCACGTGCGGTGTCGTGACGGGATCGTGAGCGGCGCAATCTCACGATCACTCCTATATACCTCGCTCTTCCTGGTGTATGCAAGGAAGTTGAAGGTATCGGAGGAGAGACAGAACTGACGCTACCCCCTCCCCCCCCCTGACGGTCACCTCCAATCACTTGCCGCGTACGTCCTGGTTGGTCCTAAGACCATACGTGGCACGTGCGGCGTCGTGACGGGATCGTGAGCGGCGCACCTCTCACGATCACTCCTAGCTACCTCGCTCTTCCCGGTGTAGCCCGAGGAAGTTGAAGGTAGTGGAGAGACAGACCTGACGCTCCCCCCCCCTGCTCGCTGGCAGGACCAGCGTACGTGGGGGCTGCAGCCGATCACCAACCCGCGGTGGGGATCGATCTGCGGGCCTGGCCATGCCGCTCACCTGTGGCGAGCGGCTCGACTGAGCACGTCGACCCCGGTCCCGTGCGTCATACGAGCTGCTGCTGGTCACCGTATCCGCCCGGTCCCTGTGGGAGCGGCGGTCAGGTGACCTCGCAGAGCTCGCTTTCGCGGTGAGACCGGTGTGGTCCTCGCGGGCACGTCTTCAAACCGCTGGTACCCGCCGAGGCTGGTACCGTCGTCGAGGGGACCTGGGGGACCTCTTCCAGCCTCAACCTGTGGCCGGTCAGAGACCGTCACGTCCACCCGAGGTACCGGCTGGTCGCTACGAGAGCGGCCGCTGGCCTGGCGAGAGTCACCTGAGCGGCTCTCGACAGTCTTCTGCTCCGTGCCTCGGTCATGACGCTGAGCGAACTCAAGCGTCTTAACTTTGGCTGCACGGTCACCCGAAAGGAGACCGTACACTCGGAACTTCTCGCGGACGAGAAACCGAGCCGGTACCTGGCTTAGCAGCAGAGCTGCCAAGACCAGGCGAGGGTGTACCAGCGGTAGCCAGCACACCCTTGGTCCCCGTATTCTTCTTCTTCTCAGAAGGGGAGACGGGCCCCGTTCCCGAAGGAACAGGAGGACCAGCAGAAGAAGTGTGACGAGCCCTTCGAAGTTCCCGAAGGAGTCTTCTTAGGGGGAAAACCCCACCGGTTACCAGCTGGTCGCTGCGAGAGCGGCCGCTGGCCTGGCGAGAGTCCACCTGAGCGGTTCTCGCCAGCCTTCTGCTCCGTGCCGTGGTCTTGGCGCCGAGCGAACTCTGGCACCGAAACTTTGGCTGCACGGTCTCCCGAGGGAGAGCGTACACTCGGGATCTCTCGCGAACGAGAGACCGAGCCGGAACCTGGCGTAGCGGCATCGCCGCTAGCACCAGGCGAGGAAGTACCAGAGCTAACCGATACTCCTCTGGTCCCCGTCTATCTCTTCCTTACGGAAGGGGAGACGGGCCCCGCTCCCGAAGGAGCAGGAGGACCAGCAGAAGGACCCCCCGTCCCACCGAGGTGGGACGGGCCCTTAGAAGTTCCCGAAGGAGACTTCTTAGGGGGGAGGCAGCCTTCTTCTTCTTCGGCTTATGGGCCTTAGAAGTCGAAGGGGAAGAGGCAGCAGCAGACGAAGACGAAGATGACACCTTCCTCTTCTTCGTCAGCTCACGCAGGACAGTCGTCAGGTCCTCCATCCAGGCCGGAGTCGGGCCTATTGCCGAAGCAACATGGCCCGACTGCACCTGTCCGGGAAGGCCTGGGACTGGGGAAGACCACCACCTGGGCAGGCTGGGGCATGACAGGCGCAGGAACCAGGAGCTGACAGGAACAGCAACCAGTCAGGAGCAAAGGAACAGCGCAGCGGTAAACACAGAAGGGACAGCCAAGCCCGTAGCGGGAACCACATCAGCGACAGGTATGGCAGGCCCAGCCATCGCCTCGTAGAATCATCGGCAGCCAGCGGGAACCTGGGTACTGGCGGCCGGTCCAGGGGCGAGCTGCTGGAACAGCGGAAGTCTAGGGCAGGCAACACGAAGAAAACACAGGCGGCAGCGGCATACCCCTCCTCGGTACGGCGGCGACCGGCCCTAGAAGCGGCAGACGGCGTCACCGACACAGCATGGGGAGTGTAGACCAGCGGGGGGAAGCAGCATAAGCGGCCGTGGAGGTTGTAGTGGAGACCGCTCCAAGGTCACCGCCCCAGACCTCGCTAGACGCTTGCAGCAGATCGTGGATGCTAGGCACGCCCTGCAGCCGCAGTGGCCCATACCTGTCCAAGGTCGTCTCCCACGGATGTAGCACCTGCGGTAGCACAGACAGATTAGTAAGAGGGGTTCCCTCACGCACGGGGGGGTGGGGGAGACATGCCCCACCCCGAACGCAAGGAAGACCCCAAATACAAAATACAACGAAGAAGCTGAGCGGGGGGCAGGAAGGAAGACGAAGAATCGGATACCAAGGGAGTCGCGGGAGAGCTTTCCGACGACTTCCTGGCAGACCTTCGCTTCTACCCTCCCCCGCACAGCAGTGAAAAGTAATATGAAAATGAAACAGAATACTGCCCTTGCGATTCACTTCATAGAACTTAAAGGGGAAAAGATCAACTTCCCGGGTAAGAACGGAAAACTTGATCCAAATAATATGATGCTATCATAAAATATATATGAAAATGAAACAGAATACTGCACTTGCGATTTCACTTTCACAGAAAATAATCGTAAGGATCAATTCCCGGGTAAGAGCGAAAATTGATCCAAATTAAATTATGCAAATAAATAAATGAAAATGAAAAGAATACTGCATTGCGAATCCACTTTCATTGCATTTTTATCATACAAAATAAAGGCTCGTGCCGAGCGCAATCACGCTCTCGGTAACGACCGCACAGGGCAAAATATAATGAAAAAAGTACTTACATTTTTCAATTACTAATACATGACTCGGCGTCGAGCGTCGGCACCGAGACATATTCAAGGTTTGGGTTAATTCATGAAAAGAGAGGAAATCGCCGCATCTACGGCGATAGCTCCATGTTGGTTCATAATTAAGTAATGAAAATGAAAACAGTGTACTTACAGTTTCATTTTCAAGTCAAACAAACCATTAGTAGAAAACACAATATAAACAAAGCATACGACGATGAAGCGGGCAGAGAGCGATGACGAACACGTCCTTCACACCCGCAGCCGAAAGCAAAAGTGATTTTGCCCGCGTCACGATCGGACAAGCAGTTAACTACCGTTCTCCCCTTGTTCGAAGCTTACGACCGTCCCAGCTGCCGCTAGTTACCTTCCTATTGTTAAAGGACCGAGGGTTTGTATTACGTATCGGAACAAATGATGGGTTTGTCTCAAATTGGCATCCACTTCCTCCCCCTTGTTGGAGGAAGTGGTGGATATTTACTCCTATCCCTACTGAAAGGGATAGGATGGTGCTCTATTGAGTAGCTCACCTGCATCTCGTCCTTACCCAGCAGGGTGACGACCGTGTCCCTCTACCCAGAGGTAGAGGAAGAAAAAGATGGGAATGGAGGAGAGCCAGTCACACTCTCATTCCTCACCCATTCTTACGGTCACACCAGGACTCGATGCTGTTCAGCCTCCGCCGAGGGTCTGGGTTAACTACACAACGTGTTGAGCAACCACCACGGTTCCCAAGAAAAAGATCCAAGGAACTGTGGGCAATATCCTGAAGGTAGAAGGAGGTGCATGCGGTCCGGTTGGACCAGGCGCCTGCCTTCATTACCTGCGCCACGGAGAAGTTCTTGCGGAACGCGAGAGAATGATGAAGAGGCGTCCACACTCATCCTGGGTGTCGAGTTTCTTCAGAACAGCTCCGTCGCGCCTTCACAGGACAAAGCAGCATAGCCTTCGTATCGGAGGCGGTGAAGTCCATTAGGGAGGGTATTGTGAAGGACTCGAACCAATCGTCAGTTACCGAAGGGTTCTGAGTCTTCGCTACGAAGATCGGTACGAAATCGAGCGTCACAAATCCCCATCCCTTTGTGCTTGACTTCTCAAGAGAAGTCATGCAGTTACCTAAGACGAAAAGAAGGGGATAGTCGTATGACCTATCCCTCTTCTCGACTTTGGTTATGTACAGTACTCATACTGACAAGCTATTAAGACGAAGTAATGATTGCTCTGGAACAACCGAACTAAGTCCACAGCATAGTTTCGTAACTGACTCGGGCGCTCTGACAGCTGCCGACTGACTGGTTCGGAATCAGTAGAGGCAAGTTGTCCAAGCATCCGGGTAAGTCACGTGACCTTCGCCCTTTAAAGAGTTATGCTGAGAGACCAAACAAATAAAATAAAATATTTGTTAGTCACCAATGCCGGACGGCGCGGCGATGATTCTCTTAATGCATAAGCTCAAAAGGCGAAAGTCAATTGCCTTCAAAAGACCGAGGTCCCTGATGCCAAGAAAATCTCATAGACGTTGAATCTCAGCTTAAGGAGAAACAACACTATGTGACGTTGAAAGACGAAGGTAGGCAATGAATGCAACCTACGTCTTCCAACTGAATCGAGAGAAGGAATCTCAAGATTCTAAACCTGTGCTTACAAATGACTGAAAACGCTAACCGCCATTTCATTGCTGTCCGGTGTGCAGTGAAAGCGGGCGTTTCTTCAGTAATGAAACACAGGGGTAGCCGCCTGAAGAACTGCTTCTCATGGGCTGAACGTTTGGAAGTAGAGCTGGCAGGTGTGGGAGTCGGCGATGTCTTTCAATACATCTGCTAATCCGGGGCGTGAACAATGAACAATTGCACACACCTCCGAATACAAGATATTTTGAGGACAAACTCAGATTCCTTCAAAAATCATTCGCATTATCGAGATACGATGCCAGCAAGAGACTATTACAGAATTCTGTTACCGTGCGTAAACAGAAAGATGAGAGTCGAATAGATATCTCTGTTTAAAATTCTCGCCGAAGACGATGAATACTAGCGTCACAGCAGTAGATGGTCATTCATGTATGCGAGAATCCCCGTTAATCAGAGACTTAAGTCCGTGATTGTTGGGCAGAGATACGGTTGGTATTCAATCATCAAAGCAGGTGAGAAAGACATAACCAACCGTGCATCTCAAAGCGGCAGCTGGTACTGAAATGCCACGGGCAATTCAATACGCAGTAGCTGTCGCTGACTCGTCATCCTGAGTTGCCAAGTAATCCTTTCCACGAAGGAATGCGTTCGGCTAGAACCACCGAGCATAAAAAGATATGCTCGAGCAATTATATTTATGCGAAACGAATTTCGGTAAATATAAAAGCTTAAATGGTGTTGTTGTGACAACACCATAAGTATATAAAATTGAAACTGGAAACTCCTGGGAGGTTGCAGGCAACCCGAGTTGCAGTTCAATTAGAATAACTTTTCGTCTAAGTCGCAATCCGTAGAATAACCAGGATATGCGCCTACCCCTCGGACCATTCAACTGCTTAGCAGAATCATGTCGCGAGGTTAATATACGTAGTATATTTTGTAGGATTCTGAATAACGATCTCCATCCTAAATTCTTTCCTTCAAGAAAACAAAATAAGGATTGGAGATCGACCACCTTCGGTCTCTATCAAAGAGAGTGAAGAAGTCTTCCTCGAAGGAAAGCTTCAATGGTGAACAGAATACTAAGACGATAGTTCAAGCCAAACTGGATATTCCCGTCCGTTCTTCTCTATTCCAGGTTGGTCGCCTATTGTGAGTAGTCTTCTTTCAGCAGCAGTCTTCTTCCTAATGCTAGAAATTCCAGGAATTCGAGCATAGGCGAGGTTCCCGATTATCGTGTAACATATCGGGGATTCTCGTCTCGCTCACTTTGGACCGTGGTCTCGCCTAAGTGTTTGGAGATCGTAAGAAACTCTAACACTCTGAATGCGCTAGAATTCCGTAGAATTCTAAGCAGTCTGCGAAACCCCACCGAATTCGTCAAACGATATCGGCTGGTGGTCCTCTCGATTCCCGTAGAAATCGAGAATGGGGCAGGATCCCTCCTCAACGACCGGGGCTTTACGTCAGGTAGGAACCCGAAGGTCCCCACGGTAGCGCAGTCCCCAACGTGGAATCCTACAGAGAAATCTCTGTAGGATCCCTCCCCTTTCCCTCGTAGCCGTAAGGAGAGAGGGAATGGGGGAGGAATTGGATACTCGCTCGCCTTCCCAGTGGAACTATGCAGTTAGGAGAAGTAGGAGCAGCCATCGCCTTGCGGCGATGGCCTCTCAGAGTCTGGGAAAACGTATCGTCAGGAGAAAACGTTTTCCCGAGGAGGGTTACGAACTCTCACTGTAGGTAAGGGTCTGCCGCCACTGTGAACGTCGTCTGGGTGGGGCTGATCGACACCTGACAGGAGAGAGCGATACCGTCCTCCGACTCATTCCAGTCCTCGCAAGGTCGAAACCTCTCAGGAGGACCGAAGGAGTATTTAAATACGGTGTCCGAAGACACGTGAGACGCCGCTGTCGCAGTAGAGGAGGTGGAAGTAGCTTGATCGACCGGCCAGAACTGAGAGAGCCTTCTTGTCCGGAGACGAGAGACTCTGGTTCAAGACAGAATCGGCAAGCTCCGATCGCGGCAAACCCACCGTCGGTTTGGGTTCCCTCTCGGGCCCCAAAACGACTCGAGCAGAGCCTGGGCTCTGCTGGTGGGAGCGGCGATCCTTCCCCCAGGTCGTTGTGCTGACGAATCAGTGCAATACCTGGGCAAAGTTACTCTGAATCTCGGAAGTTACAGCGTCTTGAGGAGTAGGACCATCCAGTCCCTCCAACAGAGCAGCTCCCAAGACCCTCCTCCTTCAGAAGAAGGACCAGCAACAGATCCCTGACGGTTGCCTCCATCCATCTTGCGCGTACGTCCTGGCTGGTCCTAAGACCATAACCCGGCACGTGCGGCGTCGTGACGGGATCGGTGAGCGGCGCATCTCTCACGATCACTCCTATATACCTCGCTCTTCCTGGCGTATGCCGAGGAAGTTGAAGGTATCGAGAGACAGAACTGACGCTACCCCCTCCCCCCCCTGACGGTCGCCTCCAATCACTTGCGCGTACGTCCTGGTTGGTCCTAAGACCATACGTGGCAACGTGCGGCGTCGTGACGGGATGTGAGCGGCGCACGTCTCACGATCACTCCTAGCTACCTCGCTCTTCCCGGTTGTAGCCCGAGGAAGTTGAAGGTAGTGGAGAGACAGACCTGACGCTCCCCCCCCCCCGCTCGTCTGGCAGGAACCAGCGTACGTGGGGGGGGCTGCAGCCGATCACCAACCCGCGGTGGGGATCGATCTGCAGGCCTGGCCGTGCCGCTCACCTGTGGCGAGCGGCTCGACTGAGCACGTCGACCCGGTCCCGTGCGTCAGACGAGCTGCTGCTGGTCATCGTATCCGCCCTGTCCCTGTGGGAGCGGCGGTCAGGTGACCTGCAGAGCTCACTCTTTCGCGGTGAGACCGGTGAGCGTCCTCGCGGCACGTCAAACCGCTGGTACCAGCCGATGCTGGTACCGTCGGTCGAGGGGACCTGGGGGACCTCTTCCCAGCCTCAACCTGTGGCCGTCAGAGACCGTCACGTCCACCGAGGTACCGGCTGGTCCGCTGCGAGAGCGGCCGCTGGCCTGGCGAGAGTCACCTGAGCGGCTCTCGACAGTCTTCTGCTCCGTGCCTCGGTCATGACGCTGAGCGAACTCAGGCGTCTTAACTTTGGCTGCACGGTCACCCCGAAGAGACCGTACACTCGAACTTTCTTCTCGCGGACGAGAACCGAGCCGGTACCTGGCTTAGCAGCAGAGCTGCCAAGACCAGGCGAGGGTGTACCAGCGGTAGCCAGCACACCCTGGTCCCCGTCTTCTTCTTTCTTCTCAGAAGGGGAGACGGGCCCCGTTCCCGAAGGAACAGGAGGACCAGCAGAAGAACCCCCCCCCCGTCGTACGGAGTGTGACGAGCCCTTCGAAGTTCCCGAAGAAGTCTTCTTAGGGGGAAAACCCCGGTTACCAGCTGGTCGCTGCGAGAGCGGCCACTGGCCTGGCGAGAGTCACCTGAGCGGTTCTCGCCAGCCTTCTGCTCCGTGCCGTGGTCTTGGCGCCGAGCGAACTCTGGCGCCGAAACTTTGGCTGCACGGTCTCCCGAGGGGAGAGCGTACACTCGGGATCTCTCGCGAACGAGAGACCGAGCCGGAACCTGGCGTAGCGCATCGCCGCTAGCACCAGGCGAGGAAGTACCAGAGCTAACCGATACTCCTCTGGTCCCCGTCTATCTCTTCCTTACGGAAGGGGAGACGGGCCCCGCTCCCGAAGGAGCAGGAGGACCAGCAGAAGGACCCCCCGTCCCACCGGAGGTGGGACGGGCCCTAGAAGTTCCCGAAGGAGACTTCTTAGGGGGGGAGGCAGCCTTCTTCTTCTTCTCGCTTATGGGCCTTAGAAGTCGAAGGGGAAGAGGCAGCAGCAGACGAAGACGAAGATGACACCTTCCTCTTCTTCGTCAGCTCACGCAGGACAGTCGTCAGGTCCTCCATCCAGGCCGGAGTCGGGCCTATTGCCGAAGCAACACGGCCCGACTGCACCTGTCCGGAAGGACCTGGGACTGGGGAAGACACACCATGGGCAGGACCAGCATGGACAGGCGCAGGAACCAGGAGCGACAGGAACAGCAACCAGCTCAGGAGCGGCAGGAACAGCGGCAGCGGTAAACACAGAAGGGACAGCCAAGCCAGTAGCGGGAACCACATCAGCGACAGGTACGGCAGGCCCAGCCATCGCCTCGTAAAGAATCATCAGCAGCCAGCGGGAACCTGGTACTGGCAGCCGGTCCAGGGGTCGAGCTGCTGGAACAGCGGAAGTCTGGGGCAGGCAACACGAAGAAAACACAGGCGGCGGCGGCATACCCCTCCTCGGTACGGCGGCGACCGGCCCTAGAAGCGGCAGACGGCGTCACCGACACAGCATGGGGAGTGTAGACCAGCGGGGGGAAGGGGAAGCAGCATAAGCGGCCGTGAAGGTTGTAGTGGAGACCGCTCCAAGGTCACCGCCCCAGACCTCGCTAGACGCTGCAGCAGATCGTGGATGCTAGGCACGCCCTGCAGCCGCAGTGGCCCATACCTGTCCAAGGTCGTTCTCCCACGGATGTAGCACCTGCGGTAGCACAGACAGATTAGTAAGAGGGGTTCCCTCACGCACGGGGGGGAGACATGCCCCACCCCGAACCGCAAGGAAGACCCCAAATACAAAATACGAGGAAGCTGAGCGGGGGGGCAGGAAAGAAGACGAAGAATCGGATACCAAGGGAGTCGCGGGAGCTTTCCGACGACTTCCTGGCAGACCTTCGCTTCCCCTACCCCCGCACAGCAGTGAGAAGTATATGAAAATGAAACAGAATACTGCACTTGCGATTCACTTCATAGAACTTGGAAAGGGGGAAAGATCAATTCCCGGGTAAGAGCGGAAACTTGATCCATAATAATATGATGCTATCATAATTATAAATGAAAATGAACAATACTGCACTTGCGATTTCACTTTCACAGCAATAAATCGTAAGGATTAATTCCCGGGTAAGAGCGGAAATTGATCCAAAATTAAATTTGATGCAATTAATAAATGAAAATGAAAAGAAAACTGCATTGCGAATCCACTTTCATTGCATTCTATTCATACAAAATAAGAGGCTCGTGCCGAGCGCAATCAAGCTCTCGGCAACGAACGCACAGGGCAAAATATAATGAAAAAGAGTACTTACATCTTTCAATTACACTTTCTTTGCCCAAAATACATGACTCGGCGCGAGTGCGCCCGCCCTCGGCACCGAGACATAATTAAATTCAATTTCATGAAAAGAGCAGAAATCGCCGCCTCTACGGCGATAGCTCCATGTTGATTCATAATTAAGTAATGAAAATGAAAACAGTGTACTTACAGTTTCATTTTCAAGTCAAACAAACCATTAGTAGAAAATGACAATTTGTCGAAAATTGCATTTTTCCTAACTATACAAACCTGAGGTCCTTTAACAATAGGAAGTAGCTAGCGGCAGCTGGAACGGTCGTAAGCTTCGAACAAGGGGAGAACGGTAGTTAACTGCTTGTCCGACAGTCGCGCGCCGCGCGACTGGGAGGTAAACAAATCACTTTTGCTTTTGGGCCCATGCAAAATACCAGAGTGAGGGGTGGCATGAGGAGGGACTATATGTAAAGGACCTCAGGTTTGTATAGTTAGGAAAAAATGCAATTTTTCGACAAATTGTCATTTGTTTCCGATACGTAATACAAACCATCGGTCCTTTAACAATAGGAAGACTCACTTCTTGGTGGGAGGAATCTGAGTCTTTTGATGAACAGACTGGTGTTCGTCCATCCCTGGAATGCCTCCCTGGTCGTAAGAGCGAGGGAGGGATCCAAGCCTCTGTCCGATTGATCGGGGTGTGCACGCAGGATCAATGGTCAGGCCTCTGGGCCGAGTACTAAGAGAGAGGCAAGCGTATCTCTTCGTACCAGCAAGCAAGAACTTGTTCCTGTTTGCAAGAGGCAACATAAAGTATGGGTTGTCTCAAGCTGGCATCCACTTCCTCCCCCTTGTTGGAGGAAGTGGTGGATATACGCTCCTATCCCTAGTGAAAGGGATAGGATGGGGCTCTGTTGAGTAGCTCACCTGCATCTTGTCCTTATCCAGCAGGGTGACGACCGTGTCCTCTAACCACAGGTAGAGGGGAAGAAAAAGATGGGAAGAGAGCCAGTCACACTCTCATTCACTCATCCATTCTTATGGTCACACCAGGACTCGATGCTGTTCAGCCTGCGAGGGTCTGGGTTCGCTACACAACTGTTGAGCAGCCACCACGGTCCCAAGGAAAAGGATCCAAGGACCTGTGGGCAATATCCCGAAGGTAGAAGGAAGGGCATGTGGTCTGGTTGACCAGACCCTGCCTTCAATACCTGCGCCACGGAGAAGTTCTTGCGGACAAGGCAGCATCTCCTTCGCATCGAAGGCGGTGAAGTCCATTAGGGTAGGGTATTGTGAAGGACTCGAACCAATCGTCAGTTACCGAAGGGTTCTGAGTCTTCGCTACGAAGATCGGTACGAAATCGAGCGTCACAAATCCCCATCCCTTGTGCTTGACTTCTCAAGAAGAAGTCATGCAGTTACCTAAGACGAAAAGAAGGGAATAGTCGTATGACCTATCCCTCTTCTCGACTTTGGTTATGTACAGTACTCATACTGACAAGCTATTAAGACGAAGTAATGATTGCTCTGGAACAACCGAACTAAGTCCACAGCATAGTTCGTAACTGACTCGGGCGCTCTGACAGCTGCCGACTGACTGGTTCGGAATCAGTAGAGGCAAGTTGTCCAAGCATCCGGGTAAGTCACGTGACCTTCGCCCTTTAAAGAGTTATGCTGAGAGACCAAACAAATAAAATATTATTTGTTAGTCACCGATGCCGGACGGCACGGCGATGATTCTCTTAATGCATAAGCTCAAAAGGCGAAAGTCAATTGCCTTCAAAAGACCGAGGTCCCTGATGGCAAGAAAATCTCATAGGACGTTGGATCTCAGCTTAAGGAGAAACAACACTATGTGACGTTGAAGACGAAGGTAGGCAATGAATGCATGCTACGTCTTCCAGCTGAATCGAGAGAAGGAATCCCAAGATTCTAAACCTGTGCTTACAAATGACTGAAAACGCTAACCGCCATTCATTGCTGTCCGTTGTGCAATGAAAGCGGGGGCGTTCTTCAGTAATGAAACACAGGGGAGTGCCGCTTGAAGAACTGCTTCTCATGGGCTGAACGTTTGGAAGTAGAGCTGGCAGGTGTGGGAGTAGGCGATGTCTTTCAATACATCTGCTAATCCGGGGTGAACAATGAACAATTGTACACCTCCGAATACAAGATATTTTTGAGGACAAACTCAGATTCCGCAAAAATCTTCGCATTATCGGGATACGATGCAGCAAGAGACTATTACAGAATTCTGTTACCGTGTGGTAAACAGAAAGATGAGAGTCGAATAGATATCTCTGTTTTAAAATTCTCGCAATACCGAAGACGATGAATACTAGCGTTTCACAGCAGTAGATGGTCATTCATGTATGAGAGAATCCCGTTAATCAGAGACTTAAGTCCGTGATTGTTGGGCAGAGATACGGTTGTTATTCAATCCAAGCAGTGAGAAAGACATAAACAACCGTCTATCTCAAAGCGGCAGCTGATACTGAAATGCCTCGGGCAATTCAATACGCAGTAGCTGTCGCTGACTCGTCATCTTGAGTTGCCAAGTAATCCTTTCCACGAAGGAATGCGTTCGGCTAGAACCACCAAGCATAAAAGATATGCTCGAGCAATTATATTTAAGCGAAACGAATTTCGGTAAATATAAAAGCTTAAATGGTGTTGTTGTGACAACACCATAAGTATATAAATTGAAACTGGAAACTCCTGGGAGGTTGCAGGCAACCCGGGTTGCAGTTCAATTAGAATACTTTTCGTCTAAGTCGCAATCCGTAGAATAACCAGGATATGCGCCTACCCCTCGGACCATTCAACTGCTTAGCAGAATCATGTCGCGAGGTTAATATACGTAGTATATTTGTAGGATTCTGAACAACGATCTCCATCCTAAATTCTTTCCTTCAAGAAAAACAAAATAAGGATTGGAGATTGACCACCTTCGTTCTCTATTAAAGAGAGTGAAGGAGAAGTCTTCCTCGAAGGAAAGCTTCAATGGTGAACAGAATACTAAGACGATAGTTCAAGCCAAACTGGATATTCCCGTCCGTTCTTCTCTATTCCAGGTTGGTCGCCTACTGTGAGATAGTCTTCTTTCAGCAGCAGTCTTCTTCCTAATTCTAGAAATTCCAGGAATTCGAGCATAGGCGAGGTTCCCGATTATCGTGTAACATATCGGGGATTCTCGTCTCGCTCACTTTGGACCGTGGTCTCGCCTAAGTGTTTGGAGATCGTAAGAAACTCTAACATCTGAATGCGCTAGAAATTCCGTAGAATTCTAAGCAGTCTGCGAAACCCCCACCACCGAATTCGTCAAACGATATTGGCTGGTGGTCCTCTCGATTCCCGTAGAAATCGAGAATGGGGCAGGATCCCTCCTCAACGACCGGGGCTTACGTCAGGTAGGACCCGAAGGTCCCCCCTGGTAGCGCAGTCCCCAACGTGGGATCCTACAGAGAAATCTCTGTAGGATCCTTCCCCTTTCCCTCGTAGCCGTAAGGAGAGAGGGAATGGGGGAGGAATTGGATACTCGCTCGCCTTCCCAGTGGAACTAGCAGTTGGAGAAGAGTAGGAGCAGCCATCGCCTTGCGGCGATGGCCTCTCAGAGTCTGGGAAAACGTATCGTCAGGAGAAAACGTTTTCCGAGGAGGGTTACGAACTCTCACTGTTAGTAAGGGTCTGCCGCCACTGTGAACGTCGTCTGGGTGGGGCTGATCGACACCTGACAGGAGAGAGCCGATACCGTCCTCCGACTCATTCCAGTCCTCGTCGAGGTCGAAACCTCTCAGGAGGACCGAAGGAGTATTTAAATACGGTGTCCGAAGACACGTAGAAACGCCGCTGTCGCAGTAGAGGAGGTGGAAGTAGCTTGATCGACCGGCCAGAACTGAGAGAGCCTTCTTGTCCGGAGACGAGAGAGACTGGTTCAAGACAGAATCGGCAAGCTCCGATCGCGGCAAACCCACCGTCGGTTTGGGTTCTCTCTCGGTGGGGGGGGGGGGCCCCAAAAACGACTCGAGCAGAGACATGGGCTCTGCTGGTGGAGCGGCGATCCTTCCCCCCGGTCGTTGTGCTGTCGAATCAGTGCAATAACCTGGGTAAAGTTACTCTGAATCTCGGAAGTTACAGCGTCTTGAGGAGTAGGACCGTCCAGTCCCTCCAACAAGAGCAGCTCCCAGGACCCTCCTCCTTCAGAAGAAGGGCCAGCAACAGATCCCTGACGGTTGCCTCCAATCACTTGCGCGTACGTCCTGGTTGGTCCTAAGACCAACCTGGCACGTGCGGCGTCGTGACGGGATCGTGAGCGGCGCATCTCTCACGATCACTCCTATATACCTCGCTCTTCCTGGCGTATGCCGAGGAAGTTGAAGGTATCGGAGAGAGACAGAACTGACGCTACCCCCCTCTCCCCCTGACGGTCGCCTCCAATCACTTGCGCGTACGTCCTGGTTGGTCCTAAGACCATACGTGGCACGTGCGGCGTCGTGACGGGATCGTGAGCGGCGCACCTCTCACGATCACTCCTAGCTACCTCGCTCTTCCCGGTGTAGCCCGAGGAAGTTGAAGGTAGTGGAGAGACAGACCTGACGCTCCCCCCCTGCTCGCTGGCAGGACCAGCGTACGTGGGGGGCTGCAGCCGATCACCAACCCGCGGTGGGGATCGATCTGCAGGCCTGGCCGTGCCGCTCACCTGTGGCGAGCGGCTCGACTGAGAACGTCGACGCTGATGTCTAGCGTCAGGCGAGCTGTTGCTGGTTACCGTCTCCGCCCGGTCCCGATGGGAGCGGCGTCAGGTGACCTGCTAGGCTCGTTGTCGCGGTGAGACCGGCGAGCGTCCTCTCGGCGCGTCGAGCCGCTGGTACCAGCCGTGGCTGGTACCGACGACCGCGGGGACCCCTTCCTCGCCTCAACCCGTGGCTGGTCAGCGACCGTCACGTCAACCTGAGCAGCCAGCTGGTCGCTGCGAGAGCGTCCACTGGCCTAGCGAGAGTCGTCTGCACGACACTCGCCAGTCTTCTGCTCCGCTCTTCGGTCTTGGCGGCGAGCGAGCTCGAGTGTCAAGACTTTGGCTGGACGGTCTCCCGCGGGAGACCGTCCACTCGGTACTTCTCGCTAACGAGAAGCCGAGGCGGATCCTGGTTTAGCGGCAGAACCGCTAAAACCAGGCGAGGAAGTGCCAGCCGAAGCTGGGTACTCCTCTGGTCCCCGTCTTCTTCTCCTTGGTAGAAGAAAAGACGGGCCCTGTTCCCGAGGGAGCAGGAGGACCAGCAGAAGAGCTCCCCGAATCGCCGGAGCGAGACGGGCCCTTAGAAGGTCCCGAAGGAGCCTTCTTAGGGGGGAAAACCCGGGTTACCAGCTGGTCGCTGCAAGAGTGGCCGCTGGCCTGGCAAGAGTCACCTGAGCGTCTCTCACCAGCCTTCTGCTCCGTGCCGCGTCTTGGCGCCGAGCGAACTCTGGCGCCGAAACTTGGCTGCACGGTCTCCCGAGGGAGAACGTACACTCGGGATCTCTCGCGAACGAGAGACCGAGCCGGAACCTGGCGTAGCGGCATCGCCGCTAGCACCAGGCGAGGAGTACCAGAGCTAACCGATACTCCTCTGGTCCCCGTCTATCTCTTCCTTACGGAAGGGGGGGGGGGGAGACGGGCCCCGCTCCCGAAGGAGCAGGAGGACCAGCAGAAGGACCCCCCGTCCCACCGAGGTGGGACGGGCCCTTAGAAGTTCCCGAAGGAGACTTCTTAGGGGGGAAGGCAGCCTTCTTCTTCTTCGGCTTATGGGCCTTAGAAGTCGAAGGGGAAGAGGCAGCAGCAGACGATGAAGACGAAGATGACAGCTTCCTCTTCTCCTCTTCCTCGTCAGCTCTCGCAGGACAGTCGTCAGGTCCTCCATCCAGGAGGGAGCCGGGGCAGTTGCCGAAGCAACAGGGCCCGACTGCACCTGTCCGGAAGGACCTGGGACTGGGGAAGACACACCGTGGGCAGGACCAGCATGGACAGGCACAGGAATCAGGAGCGACAGGAACAGCAACCAGCTCAGGAGCGGCATGGAACAGCGGCAGCGGTAGACCCAGAAGGACAGCCAAGCCAACAGCGGAATAATCACATCAGCGGCTGGTACGGCAGGCCCAGGGATCGCCTCGTAGAATCATCGGCAGCCAGCGGAACCTGGGTCCCTGGCGGCCGGTCCAGGGGCGAGCTGCTGGAACAGCGGAAGTCTGGGGCAGGCAACACGAAGAAAACAGGCGGCGGCGGCAACCCCACCTCGGTACGGCTGCGGCCCTAGTAGCGGCAGACGGCGTCATCGACACAGCATGGGAGTGTAGATCAGGAGGGGGGGAGCAGCATAAGCGGCCGTGGTAGTAGTGGAGACCGCCCCAGACCTCGCTAGACGCTGCAGCAGCCCGTGGATGCTAGGCACGCCCTGCCTCCGCGGTGGTCCATACCTGTCCAAGGTCGTCTCCCACGGATATAGTACCTGCGGTAACATAGATAGATTAGTAAGAGGGGTTCCCTCACGCACGGGGGGAGACATGCCCCACCCCGAACGCAAGGAAGACCCCAAATACAAAATACAACGAAGAAGCTGAGCGGGGGGCAGGAAGGAAGAACGAAGAATCGGATACCAAGGTGAGTCGCGGGAGAGCTTTCCGACGACTTCCTGGCAGACCTTCGCTTCCCCTACCCCGCACAGCAGTGAAAGTAATGAAAATGAAACAGAAATCTGCCCTTGCGATTCATTTAGAATACAAAGGGGAAAAGATCAATCCCGTAACCCGGAAACTTGATCCAATAATATGATGCATCTTAAAATATATAGAAAATGAAACAGAATACTCAACTTGCGAAATTTCATTTCACATAAAAAATGTAAGATCAATTCCCGGGTAAGAACGAAATTGATCCAAATAATTATGATGCTATCATAAAATATATATGAAAATGAAACAGAATAACTGCTTGCGATTTCTTTCACTAAAAAAATCGTAAGGATCAATTCCCCGGGAATAAAACGAAAATTGATCCTTTAAATGTCATGCATAAATGAAAATGAAAAGAATGCAATGCGAATCCTTTCATTGCATTCTATAAAAGGCTCGTGCCGAGCGCAAAACACACTCTCGGTAACGAACGCACAGGGCAAACATATAATGAAAAGAGTACTTTACATTTTTCAATTACACATTTCTTTCGCCCAAAATACATGACTCGGCGCGAGCGCGCCCGCCCTCGGCACCGAGGCATAATTCAAGGGGTTCAATTCATGAAAAGAGAGGAAAATCGCCGCATCTACGGCGATAACTCCATGTTGGTTCATAATTAAGTAATGAAAATGAAACAGTGTACTTACAGTTTCATTTTTCAAGTCAAACAAACCATTAGTAGAAAACACAATATAAACAAAGCATACGACGATGAAGCGGGCAGAGAGCGATGACGAACACGTCCTTCACACCCGCGGCCGAAAGCAAAAGTGATTTGTTTACCTCCCAGTCGCGCGGCGCGCGACTGTCGGACAAGCAGTTAACTACCGTTCTCCCCTTGTTCGTTCAAGCTTACGACCGTTCCAGCTGCCGCTAGCTACTTCCTATTGTTAAAGGACCGATGGTTTTGTATTACGTATCGGAACAAACACAATATAAACAAAGCATACGAGATGTGAAACGGGCGAGAGCGATGACGAACACGTCCTTCACACCCGCGGCCGAAAGCAAAAGTGGTTCTTCACCTCTCGGGCGCGCGCACGATCGGACAAGCAGTTAACTACCGTTCTCCCCTTGTTCGAAGCTTACGACCAGTCCCAGCTGCCGCTAGTTACCTTCCTATTGTTAAAGGACCGAGGGTTTGCATTACGTATCGGAACAAACAGGTATTAGAAGGTTGTTGGAAGGAGCAATTATTAACAGGGGTCTCTCTATGGAAGGCAATAAAGCCTTTACGCAAGATTTTATTTTAAATGAAATAATTTGCTGTCATTTTATAAGAGATTATAACTGAGAAAGCTTGCATAGTAATAACACCAATAATCTAGCCACCTCTGATACCTGACGCTGTTGGCCAGGCATCTTCGTTTTGTTCAGGGTAACCAGGGACACATCCCGTGTCCCTTGTTTGTGGGCGGTACCCAAAAAAAAAAAAAAAAAAGGCTGCTATGGACAACAGACCAAATGACAAACCTCCACTTCGAAGATCTAAGCGATTAGCTGGTTTGTCATTGGAGAATGAAGGGACAACTGGAATGTTATAATCAGAAGGTATGGAGAGCGAGGCAGCTGATGTAGGAGCATCTCTATGATATCATAGGGAATGCGCAGGTCTATAATTTCTAATACCATCTCTCCTCGAAGGGGTGGCACTAATAGGAATAGGGATAGGAATGGATGAAAATGGTAATAAGGATTTGATGGATTCAGAGGTGTATTCCTCAAAGAAGCCAGCAAATGCTTTCTGTCCTACTTCACCCTCTTGCTAAACTTAACCCTCTGGAGGCAAATCACAAACATAATAATTATGTGGATTTACTGTTGTCCAAAATATGAATGGCTGACAAGAATAGCCATGCCCATTACAACAACATTGCCAACTTCAATGACCATTTCCAATTCAATCTGGGAAATACTTCTGCACAAAAGATGATGGTTTGTATTTCAAGGAACAGCTTAAATTAAGAAAAAGAAACATTCTTTGCTACAAATTCACATTTTTTAGATAAAATAAAAGACTCTTACCTCTTCAGGCCACAGAAACTGACTTGCATAAACCATAATTGTATCATTGGCATAAATTAAAAGCACAACATCGGGATGATCTTTTAACAGAGCTTGCAAAGTCCTGTACCCATACAATAGAGGGTTTAGATCATCAAGGTCTGCTCCGAATAAACCCTGCAAGTAGTGGAATGTTATGTTGAGTTTCCATACATTGAGATGGTTCTTTTTCCAAAACACAAAATAAACATGATGTATCCATTCCCATTGTGCTTGCATCATCATTAATCCATAAATCACTAATACAATGGCATTTGAAGGTAAAATACAAATGTAACGAATACTGACGTGGAACCTACAACCTAGAGCAACTTACTAAGCTCCATGTACAGTTATTACTTTGTCATTTTCATACAAAATAGTAAATTATTACTCTACTTATCATTCAATTTCAGAGAAAGACAGTACTGTAAAGTTTTGTCTAACACATGCATGTACACAATTGCAATATTTCTACCTACATATCAGGTATTATAGTACTTAAAAATACAATAAATAAAATTATTTAAAAATACTGTATATGTACATAATATACAATAATCAGGCAATAAAAAACCATAAACATATTTTTCTCTACTTTAAAAATATGATATTGTAATGATACAATTAAGTTTGTTCATACTTACCTGGCAGATATATATATAGCTGATAATTTCCGACGACCGACAGAATTTAAAACTTACGACACACGTAGTGGGAGTCAGGTGGTTAGTACCCATTCCCGCCGCTGGGAGGCGGGTATCAGGAACCATTCCCATTTTCTATTCATAATTTTTATTTCCACTGTCTCCTGAGGGGAGGTGGGCGGGTAATTAATTATATATATCTGCCAGGTAAGTATGAACAAACTTAATTGTATCATTACAATATCATTTTGTTCATGCAACTTACCCTGTCAGATATATATAGCTGAATCCCACCTTGGTGGTGGAGAGACAGAATAGAGGATTTAGGAAACACATATATGCAGATATTTGATATCTTGGTTCCTTACCTGTTAGCATAGCTGGCTTCGTGATTACTGCCACGTAAGTCTGTAGTAGCACTACTAGAGTTGCCAGCAAGGTAGAGACCTATGAAGCTGGTGCACTCCAGATGATCTGTCAACAGGGGCGAGACCACGACGTGACTAGACCATGGACCATACTAATGAGGGCAACGAGACAAAAATACCACCACCTGGCTTAGTTTACCAAAGGTATCCCACTTAACTAAGCTAATGGAAGGGAGACCCGCCCCAGGCGGTCACCCCACAACCATAAACACAAATTAAAACCCCCCTAATCCCTAAAGGATAGGATGAGTGTTACTCCTGCCCCCAAAAACAGTGTCTGCAGCAATGTATGGTCCGAGGGAGAAGCAATTTTCGTATGTCACTTTCACCTCCCGCAGGTAGTGTGAAGCGAACACCGAATTGCTTCTCCAAAATGTGGCATTCAAAATATCTTTGAGCGCCATATTTTTGTGAAAGGCTACCGAAGTAGCAATAGTCTCACCTCGTGAGCTTTTACTTTCAGAAGCTTCAAAATCACTATCACTACACTTCTTATGCGCTTCTTGAATCGTATTCCTGATGAAAGAACGCCAGTGCGTTTTTGACATAGGAAGATCAGGTTTCCTCACTGAACACCACAAATTGTCCGATGAACCTCTGCAAGCTTTAGTTCTCTAAAGATAGAACTATAAAGCCCTGACAGGACACAGGAATCTCTCACGTTCATTACCCACTAAATCTGACAACCCTTTGATTTCAAAGGTCCTCGGCCACGGGTTGGAAGGATTCTCGTTCTTTGCTAAGAACATGGGGACTTAAAGAAACAAATCGCACTACTGTCTGAAAAGCCAATATGCTTGCTAATGGCCTGAATTTCGCTAACCCTCTTCGCCGTCGCCAGAGCGGTTAGGAAGATCGTTTTCTTCGTCAGATTCCTGATAGAAACTGAATGAAGCGGTTCGAAGTGACTCGACATCAAATATTCGAGCACCACATCCAAGTTCCACGAGGGTACTTTAGGCTGGACTACCTTCTTAGTCTCGAACGATCTAATGAGATCATGAATGTCTTTATTATTAGTCAAATCGAGTCCTCTGTGCCTAAAGACTACAGAAAGCACGCTTCTGTAGCCTTTAATAGTTGGAACAGCCAACTTCACTTCCTCTCTCAGATAAAGAAGGAAGTCAGCTATCTGGCTCACAGAGGTTGTGGTGGAGGAAATGCCCTTCTTCCTGCACCAGGATCTGAAGACAGCCCACTTCGATTGGTACAGAGCGATTGAGGAGGGCCTCCTTGCGTTGGCAATCGCCTTCGCCACAGGTCTTGAAAAACCCCTCGCTCTGGCCAACTTCTTGATAGTCTGAACGCAGTCAGACTCAGAGCGGGGAGGTTTTTGTGGTACCTCTCGAAGTGGGGCTGTCTGAGTAGATCTTTCCTTAAGGGCAGAGTCCTCGGAAAGTCTACAAGGAAGGACATCACCTCTGTGAACCAGTCGGCTGCCGGCCAGAAGGGGGCGATGAGTGTCATCCTCGCTCCTTCCGATGCCGCGAACTTCCTCATCACTTCCCCCGAGGATCTTGAGCGGGGGAAAAGCGTATATGTCTAGACCCGACCAACTCCAAAGTAGGGAGTCTACTGCGACTGCTCCCGGGTCCAGAACTGGGGAGCAATAGAGTTGAAGTCTTCTCGTCCTGGAAGTTGCGAAGACATCCACCTGTGGACAGCCCCACAGGTCCCACAGCGACTGGCAAACCTCTTGGTGAAGGGTCCACTCTGTCGGCAACAGCTGTCTTCGTCGACTGAGAAGGTCCGCTCGAACATTCTGTACTCCTGACACGAACCTTGTCATGGAATAGTGACTTCTTGCGCTTTCGCCCATAAAAGAGTTCCTTTGCGATGGCAAACAGAGAAGGCGAGTGAGTTTCCCCCTTGATTTCTTAGGTATGCCAGCGCTGTGGTGTTGTCCGAATTGATCTGAATGACTTTGCCGGGCCGATACTTCCTGGAAGAACCTGAGAGCCAGATAAATGGCTGACAGCTCTTTCAGATTGATGTGCCAGGACACCTGTTCCCCTCTCCAGGTGCCCGACACTTCTTTCCCTCCTAGTGTTGCTCCCCAACCCGTGGACGACGCGTCGGAAAACAACACTAGGTCGGGGTTCCGAAGTTTGAGGGAGAGCCCTTCTGCGAGCTTCCGAGGATCTGACCACCAACTTAGGTGATCCTTCACCTCTCTCGTTAAACACAAGATCGCCTCCAGATCTTGTTTGTTCTTCCAATTGTTGGCTAGGAAGAATTGAAGAGGTCTGAGGTGCAGCCTTCCCAGAGAAACAAACTTCTCCAGTGAGGAAATGGTCCCCAGCAAACTCATCCATTCCCTCACCGAGCATGTTTCCTTCCCCAGAAAGGTCGCCACTTTCTCCAAGCATTGAAGTTGTCGCCCCTGGGACGGAAAAGCCCGAAAAAAGCCACTGAGTCCATCTGAATCCCCAGATCAGACTAAAGATTGAGACGGAGTCAATGCGACTTTTCCGAGTTTACCAGAAGCCCCAGGGACTTTGCTAACGTCATGGTCGTGTGCAGGTTCCTCCAGACACCGTTCCCTAAAAGCGATGAAGCTCGAATAAGCCAGTCGTCTAGGTAGAGAGGAGATCCTT
Organism: Macrobrachium nipponense; assembly: GCF_015104395.2. Lineage (NCBI taxonomy): Eukaryota > Metazoa > Arthropoda > Malacostraca > Decapoda > Palaemonidae > Macrobrachium > Macrobrachium nipponense. The sequence continues at coordinate 45,428,915 of NC_087203.1, forward strand.
ATTTTCTCAAATGAAGCAGCCTTGCCACGTTCTTCATTAGAATGGTGAAAACCATCGGCGCTGTGGTCAGACCGAAGCAAAGTGCCCTGAATTGGAATACCTTCCCCTTCAGGACAAATCGCAGGTTCCTCGATTGGGGATGGATGGGGACGTGAAAATACGCGTCTTGGAGGTCTAGTGAGACCATCCAATCCCCCGGTCTCAAAGCTGACAGCACCGATTGAGTCGTCTCCATCTTGAATTTCTTCTTTATCACAAAGAGATTTAGGCTGCTGACATCGAGGACGGGTCGCCACCCCCCCCGAATGTTTCGGCACCAGGAACAGGCGGTTGTAAAATCCTGGAGATTCCAGGTCGAAGACCTGTTCCACCGCTTGCTTCTCGATCATTTGTTCCAGCAGATCGAAAAGCACTTTCTGTTTCTCTCCTCGATAAGAGGGAGACAAATCCTTTGGAGTTGAGGATAGCGGGGGTGACTTCAAGAACGGGATCCTGTAACCTTTCCTCACGACGTCCAGCGACCAAGGGTCGGCATCTCTCTCTTCCCAGGCTTTCGCGAACCGAAGAAGCCTGGCTCCTACCGGCGTCTGAAGGACTTCCAAATCACTTCCTACTCTTTGACGGAGCAGGGGTTTTTCCTCTGGAAGAGCCTCTTCCTTCGAGAGGCTGTTTTCGAGGAAGATCCGCACGAAAGGGCTTCGGTTTCTTGGCAAAACGAAACTCCAGAGATGAAGCAGCTGCTGGCCTTCTAGAAGACTGAGCCAGAAGATCTTGCGTTGCCTTTTCCTGAAGGCTTGAAGCTATGTCCTTAACCATAGTCTGGGGGAAGAGATGGTCTGAGAACGGAGCGAAAAGCAAGTCCGCCTTTTGCGTTGAAGAGACGGATTTGGCCGTGAAGTTACAAAAGAGTGCCCTCTTTTTGAGAATCCCCGAGCTAAAGTGCGTAGCCAACTCCTCAGAACCATCCCTGACGGCCTTGTCCATACAAGAAAGTACACTGGACAGCTCCCCCAGACTAATAGTATCAGAACTCCTTGACCTGGCATCTAAAACTCCAAGACACCAGTCGAGAAAGTTGAAGACCTCTAGAGTCCTGAAGAGGCCTTTTAGATGAAAGTCGAACTCGTTATGGGTCCAGGTGACTTTTGATGAAGACAGAAAGGCTCTTCTGGAGGCGTCCACGATGCTCCCGAAGTCACCTTGAGCAGAGGCTGGTAGTTTAACCCCTATTTCCTCTCCCGTCTCATACCACATGCCTCCTTTACCGCAGAGTCTTGATGGCGGTAAAGCTAAAGAGGACTTTCCCGACGCTTTCCTCTTCTCCATCCACTCATGGACTTTCCGGAACGCTTGCTTCGTGGAAAGCGACTTCTTCATTTTAATGAACCCCGATGCCTTCGCTGCTTTAAAAGAAGAAAATTGAGAAGGGGGAGTACGAGGGGCTTCCGGTTGAAAACGTTTTTCTCCGAACTCTGACTGTAGAAGACGCATCAAACTTTATAGTCCGATGAGACAGTAGCTGGTTGCTGTTCTTCCTCTGCTTCTACTAAATTATCGCTAACTCCTTCCTCAGAAACTGGAGAAGTAGGAGGAAACTCTGAAGAAAACTGACGAACAGGAAGGGTTCCTTCATCCACCTGAACTTGCATTGGTGAGGAACTGGTGTCTACCAGCGCGCGCTTGGCGTCCGAATCCACACGTTTGGCGCCGACAGGTGCGCGCTCGACATCTACTAACACACGCTTGGCGTCCACTGGCGCGCACCGAGCGTCCACTAGTGCACGCTTGGCTTCCACTGGTGCGCGCCGAGCGTCAGTCAGTGCGCGGCTGCCGCCCACTGGTGCACGTTTATCAACAACAGGTGCGCGTTTGGCGGCACCGGAAGCGCGCTCCACTTGCACAGAAGCGCGCTCAGCGTCCACCACTCGCTTGCGAACATACGAAGACTTGCGAGCGGGAGATATCTCATCCTGAGAGCGAGAAACGAACTTCTCACCTTCTCTAGAGAGCTGCTGGGGAGCAGAACGAACTCTAGAGGGAGACTCGAACGAAGAGAGAGGCGAGCGAGGAGAAAGAGCAGGTCTTGACTTCTTCACGGGAAGCTTCTCATCCTTTCTACGACGCGGAAGAGACTCTCTAGAAGCAAGAGCGTCCTGAAGTTGCTGCTGCAGTGACTGAATTATCCTCTTGGTTGGCGAATCTTCCTGCTCCGGGGAGGGACTGATCCTGTGAGCAGGAGAGCGGCGAGGGGACGCCTCTCTCCTCCTCCCAGGTACGGCCTCCTCCCGAACTCTAGAGCGACTGTATCGCTCGCACGAACTAACCGAATCCAAGTCCAAAGACTCTCTGCGCCTTTTCTGCGGTGGAAAAGCAGCGAACGCACTGTCAGGCGAAGATCGCAAATTCGGAGAACTAGGACGTGAAGCGTCAAAATCACGCGCCGTCCTTTTCAGCGGACGGGAAGCACCGTGAGAACTCCACCCTTTACGTGGGGATGAAGCCTCCGATGACGAAAAACACTCCTTGAGGAGACGTGCCCGTGCACGCTCCCTGGCAGTCTGGGGATTTTCATCAGTAACTGCCGAAGGCACGCCAGATCGGTGGGGGTTCCTTGTAACCCTCCTTCGGCTTTCGACATGCTCCCTCCCCAGGTCCTGGGAGTCAAGCAGAGGTCCAGGCCTAGAGGGGCGAAACGAGGTCCGATCTGACCACATGCCCTACCCGCCACTACACAATGGGGTATCACTGCACTTTTGCACATCACTTTTGCTCTCAAGAGCCAACACTTTCGATTCTAGATTACGAATCGACTCCAAAATTAAGGATAAAGTATTACTCTCTACAGACACTGCTTCAGGGCCCGGAGGCAAAACTACAGGGTTAGGAGCATTAACAGAAGGAGGGTTAACAGGAGAAACATTAATTTCTTGCACACCTGAAACACTCCTGGAGGAAGACCTCCTTAACCTATCCTTTTTCAAGTTCCTAAGATAGGTATCATACGCCTTCCACTCAGAATCTGGTTAACCAACCTTTCGCACTCCTTGCAACGGCTTTCATACACATTCATGCTCCCTGCAACTCTTACATACCGTATGTGGGTCTACTGAAGCTTTCAGTAGCCTACCTCTACAATCAGTCCTAGAGCAGAACCTAGCGCTAGCTGTACTAGACCCTGACATATTATCCAAGAGAAGTCCAAACCAAACTCAAATCAATCCACTAATAACGTGTGCCTAGCCACCGATCCAAATCAATTATCCAAAAAAGAACCAAAAGGGATACTCAAGTAGCAATAAGTTTCCAAATCCAGACGGAGGTGCTGTAAACAGATGTTCACAACACCGGCGACAGAAAAATTATGAATAGGAAATGGGAATGGTTCCTGATACCCGCCTCCCAGCGGCGGGAATGGGTACTAACCACCTGACTCCCACTACGTGTGTCGTAAGTTTTAAATTCTGTCGGTCGTCGGAAATTATCAGCTATATATATATCTGACAGGTAAGTTTGCATGAACAAAATGTATATTAATAAAAATCTCTCTCTCTCTCAGCAGTCAGCAGAAGCACAGCAAGATGCCCTCACTCAATAGTGGGTGAAGAATTAGGTAACCCACTTTGTTACGTATAAGGTGATTGTTTGTATTCCCTTAAGAATATTGTGGTTTTGTATGATAGCCTTTCATTTTGTAAGTACGTACTGTATTAATAATTTTTTCTTGAAACCCCCACAGATTACAAAAGTACTAACCATAATTTTCAAGAATAAGAACTGTAAGTGAACTGAAAGGCCACCTACTTTGTATGCACCAACAAGTTCATCAATTGTAAGCCCAGCAGGAAACTCCTCTCGCAACAACTTTGCTAGACGATCTTCTGTTTCATTAGATAAGGTTCTCGATATTTGATGTGAATCTACGACGGATGCTGTAGTGTCACTCAAAAATAGAGTCTTGATGTTGGAATCACAAAGCAAAAACTGGCTTCCACTTTTATAAATGTTGAAAATCTCACCAAGAGAGGACACAAGATCATATAAACACGAGAATCCTAAAGATGCCAAGTCTAGCTGCTTGTGCGTTATCATCTCAAATTCATATTTTAAATTTTCAAGCGAGATGCCGCCTCCGTTTTTCTTCACAATGGTCTTAAACGCCTCAATTATTTCATTAGGAACAGGTTGAAACTCAACCTTCTCATGAGCCTGTGGGGAATCGCACTGTTCACCAGAAACGTCTTTGTCCACCTTCAAAAGTAACTGCCCATTTGTGTAAGGCAGCTGTAAAATGTCTCCCTTCAAATTACCAAGAAGATCAACCATGTCTAAAAAGCCATAATCTGATGCAATCAAAGGCCTCCCAAATCTCTTGAGATAAGCAACATTAAATTTTTCAATTTCCAGTCCCTCTGGATAACATTTCAGCAGTTCCATGATATTTCTTTGAACCTGCTTTGGAACTCGTGAAGGACAATGGGAAGGCTGTTCTAGTGAGAGACTGGTAGTATCTATTCTGGTTTTCTGTAATTGCTCTTCACTTGCAAAATTGGATGCACTTCCTGCAGCAGCTAAGTATTTGGGTAATCTGGGGATACCATGCCGAGCCATTATGGGCAATTTTTCAATTACTTCCTTTACTAAAGAAGCGCACCATCTTTGAACACATTTCAGCAATTACCACCACCCTGAAATACAATGCACATTTTTAATACAGTAAAACTAAAGTCTGCTTCTAAAAATAAATTTTTAAAGTAAAATAATCTCTATTTTTCATAGGTATACAAATCAGAGCCTATTATATAGGGACATCTTTCAGCATGAGCTGGATTCAGTAACTGAAACTAGATATAATGAAGTAGATTACCTTCAGTAGCAAGGAATGAGCATGAAGGATGAGGTGGGTATAAGCATGGTACTGTATAAATAAAAGGCTTTGGTTTATATATCTAGGAAAAATACAAATCATCACTTTTAAAATCCTATTTGTTCCTACAGAAGTATAAACCTTCACCATTTAAGTAGATTTTTTTTTTTTTTTCTTCCTTCAAGGTTTAATTTTGGGAGAAAATCAAGTGGTCTAGATTTTGGTACTGGACCTCTCTTATGTCCTACAATTGTGGGGCACCACATTGAGAAAATTGGTTCTTGGGTTAGGGATAATACAAAAGAGTTAAATAAACTAACATCTCCATGACAATTCTACAAGTTCTGTAATGATTAAGGTATGGTTTATTTCAAGTTTTGATAGTTGCATCATGCACTAGAAAAGGACTTAATGAATTTGGTTATACTGGGGGAGGGGGGGCTTTTACCTTAGCCCAGGTAAGGACCTGGCACCATAGGTTAGGTTAGGTTAGGTTACACCTTCATCATCTATTGAAATTTATAGTGACACTAGCAGCTATACCAGTCCTTCAGACGTGTTATCAAATGACCTGGATGTACATCTTTCCCAAGCCAATGCTACTGCATTAATAACCGGCTCAGTCAGGCACAACCAGCCATCAGCAGGGGCATACATGGTGCAACAAGGTGCTCTGGAAAGATTTTCTTAGCGAGACCCCCTTAAATAGCCCTTGATAAAACTCAGCCTATAGTTCAACGCTGATATTAATGTTAAATATGTTAAATCCCCCAACCTAAAATAGCATAAGAAGCCAGGTCCTTACATAGGAAGGGGCAAAACTAACCTACAGCAACTGGTTCTTCTCTAAGAGGGGGCTTCACAGCCACTGGAACCCCACCTGACCCAAGAACCAGTGCATTTAATAAGAGGGTTGCAACAAAAGTAAAACTGAAGACTACTACTGCTTCATGGTTCCTGCCAGTTATCAACTAGGTTGAATATTTACCATCTTTTGTTTGTGATGCATACACATATATCTTTTGTTTATGTTTATAGACCATTGTCTGTCTTTTAGTCATGTTTTTTTACGGTCATCCCCAAGGTAATCCTACTAAACATACATTCCACTTTGCATATAAACTTAAAGGGTAAATGACAGAGTGGCGACATATAGGTAGCGGCCACCAATCCTGGAATGCAGCGACCTTCCCGAAAAAGTACTGGAATTCGCTGACACTAGCATCAGTCAAGAGTTGTGGTCCATCAAGGCAGCAGCACAAAGAGACCTCTACGCTCCTTTCAAAGCAAGTTATGAAATAATGGCATAGGGTAAAAAACCGCATGGTACAGGGGTGGACCATGTACGATCAATGTGTACAACCCCAAGAAAAGTACATTATAACGCGTCCTGACACCGGAGTAGAGGTCTCTAGCTCCGTTTCTCACCAACAACAAGTCGCGACTGATGCCCATCTACGATGTCAGGACGTTATAATGTACTTTTTTTAGGGTTGTTCATGCTGATCGTACATGGTCCACCCCTGTACCATGCGGTTTTTTACCTAATTCAAGCACTTTTTTGGGAAGGGTCGCTATGTTGCCGTTCGGTCATTTACCCTACTTAATGAACCAGAGGAACCTAGTAGTGGTTTTCAGCATCACCCAGGTCTTTAGCTCACATATAGCATCTAAGGCGTTACGTCACTTTAAAACCCTCCAATAAACCTTGCCTTGCTTACAATGAGATCTAACCTGAACGAGGTAATTAGGTAACCTAAGGGAGGTTAGGTCTCACCCCTATATACCTATATATATATTTTGGTAATACTTCAGAAGCACTCTGCACTGGATATTAAAATGACAATTTGTCGAAAAATGATATTGTCATGTTACAATAAAGTTTTATACATACTTACCTGACAGATATATACTTAGCTATAGACTCTGTCGTCTCCGACAGAATTTCAAATTTCGCGGCACACGCTACAGGTAGGTCAGGTGATCTACCGCCCTGCCCTGGGTGGCAGGACTAGGAACCATCCCCGTTTTCTAATCAGAATTCTTCTCTTCCACCTGTCTCCTGCGGGGAGGCTGGGTGGGCCATTAATCGTATATATCTGTCAGGTAAGTATGTATAAAACTTTATTGTAACATGACAATATCATTTTTATACATTCAACTTCCCTGCCAGATATATACTTAGCTGATTAGCACCCATTGGTGGTGGGTAAGAGACAGCTAACAACTGAAATAGACAGGTAAACAACATATGTAGGTATTAATAAACCTTGGTTCCTACCTTATTAGGCTGAAGACTTCGCGGCTACTGCCTTGGAGTGCTTAGCCTCAAGAGCCTCAGCGAGATATTGATCTATGGCTAAGAGTTCTTGTGGGTCTGCCAATGGGTCTTATCCACTTACTCGGCAGAGCCTAAAGGGCCTTTGTCATTGGGTGACCCTATTCACTAACATGACAATACACCTTGTTCAAGGAGCACAAAACCGATCCCGATCACCTGATCCTAACATCCATGTTAGTTCTAAGATTGTAGGAGTTATCCCCAACCCCGAAACTCTTACACAACCAAAAACTCGAAAACATAATTTACACTTTCAATTACAAAATATACAAAAAAAAAAAATTTTGTACTCCCCTACTAGTCATACATACCCTTGATCCCCTACCAGCAATGACACTCTGCTCCCGTGCGACAGTAGTGAGCTTGCTAATAGAAAACCAAGCACATATCTGACAAGAGGGTTTATGTACGATAAAAAACACAAAATTAAGGATCAGTCTTTGCTCCAAGACCCAGTACTGTATCTGCTGATACAAAGGACCTAGCGAGAAGCACTTCTCATAGGTCACTCTACATATCCTTCAGATAATGAGATGCAAACACTGAATTGCACCTCCAATATGTAGTCTCAATGATATTCTTTTAGAGACATATTCTTTTGGAACGCCAAAGACGTTGCTACTGCCCTCACTTCATGAGTCTTGACCTTTAGAAGACCGAAGGATTCCTCGAGCAGTTCTTGTGAGCGTCCGGTTAATAACGCTTCTCACAAAGAAAGCCAAGGCGTTCTTGGACATGAGTCTTTTGGGGTTCTTCACCGCACACCAAAGACCTTGTTGACAAGCTCCCATCTGTCCTCTTCCTCTCTAAATAATATTTAAGAGCTCTCACTGGACAGAGAGATCTCTCTATCTCTCTGCCTACAAGGTTAGATAGGCCTTTTACCTCAAAACTTCTGGCCACGGTTTTGACGGGTTTTCGTTCTTTGCCAGAAACATTGTCTTGGAAAGAAACAGATGGCAGCATCTCCTTTGAACCCCCCACCGTGGAATCCAGAGCGTGTAATTCGCTCGTCCTCTTGCTGTAGCGAGAGACCACCAGGACAAGCATTTCCTAGTGACGTCGCGGAAGGACGCCAGATGTAAAGGCTCGAATTTATCCGATGAAAGGAATTCAGGACCCACGTCTAGATTCCAACTAGGTGTTCTAGGAGTAGCTGCTTTCGAAGTCTCAAAAGATCTAATAGATCGTGTAGATCTTTGTTGTTAGCAATGTCCAGGCCTCGATTCCTGAATACTGAAGACAGCATGCTTCTGTATCCTTTTATTGTCGAGACAGATAGGTGTGATTCCTCTCTCAGAAAGAGGAGGAAATCGGCAATATTCACTATAGAGGTACTGGAGGAGGAGCTTCTGACCCTTACACCACCTCCTAAAGACTTCCCACTTTGACTGGTATACTCTTCTCGTCGAAGCTCTGCGGGCTCTAGCGATCGAGCCCGCAGCCTGCGAGAAAAGCCTCTCACTCTGACAAGTCTTTCGATAGTCGAAAGGCAGTCAGAGCGAGACCTGGGAGGTTGTGATGAAACCTCTCGAAGTGGGGTTGTCTGAGTAGATCGTGTCTTTTGAAGCGATCTGGGGAAGTCCACTATCCACTCCAGTACCTCCGTGAACCATTCCTGGGCTGGCCAAAATGGGGCTATGAGTGTCAACTTCGTGCTCTTCGAAGCTACGAACTTCCTGAGCACTTCCCCCAGGATTTTGAACGGGGGAAAGGAAAGGCGTATGCGTCCACACCCGACCAATCCATGAGAAACGCAGTCTATTGCGAAGGCTCTCGGATCTTCCCACTAGAGAGCAAAAGATCTCTATTCTTTTGGAGAGGAACGTCGCAAACAGGTCTATGTGAGGTCTCCCCCACAGGGACCAAAGACTTCGACACACTTCTTCGTGTTAGAGTCCATTCTGTGGGAAGGACCTGATTTCTCCTGCTCAGTCTGTCCGCTCTCACATTCTTGATCCCTTGAACAAACCTTGTGAGGAGAGTTATGCCTCTTTCTTCCGTCCAGGTTCGGTAACAGGTGTCTTGTTAACTGATAGAGGGAGAAAGAGTGCGTGCCTCCTTGCTTGCGTATGTAGCCAGAGCCGTGGTGTTGTCCGAGTTTATCTGTATCACCCCGTCTCTGACTATCTCTTCGAAGAACTTTAAGGCTAGGTGTATGGCCACAAGTTCCTTGCAATTGATGTGCCAGGACACCTGTTCCTTTGTCCAGGTGCCTGACACCTCCCTTGCTCCTAGCGTCGCTCCCCATCCCGACTCCGAAGCGTCGGTAAATAACACTTGGTCTGGGTTTCTGCAGAGCAAGCGATACGCCCTCGTTCTTTTGAAGCGGAGGGATCCACCACTTCAGATGATCTTTTACTTCTTGTGGAAGTTGGAAGATGTCCGAGAGTTGACACCGTCTTCCAAACTCCACAACCTCTTTGAGGAAAAAACTGAAGAGGGCGAAGGTGGAAGTTCTCCCTAGCGGAAGAAGAACTTTTCCCAGTGAGGACAGGGTCCCTAAAAAGGCTCAGGTGAATCCCTCGCTGGAGCTGTTCTTTCTCTCTAAGAAGCTCGAGATTCTCGACAAACCTCGAGCGATTCTTTCCTCGCAAGGATATACCCGAAAAACCCCGAGAATCCATCTGAATCCCCAGATAGACCAAGTTCTGGCTGGGGATCAGTTGTGACTTCTCGAGGTTGACGAGCAACCCTAGCGAATCTATCATGTTCCTTGTTACTTCTAAGTCCTCCAAGCACTGAATCTTCGACTTGGCCCTGATCAGCCAGTCGTCCAAGTAGAGGGAGATGTTTATCCCCTCTAGGTGAAGCCATCTTGCTACATTCGCCATCAGGTTGGTGAATACTTGTGGAGCTGTAGACAGACCGAAGCACAGAGCCCTGAACTGAAAGATCTTGTCTCCTATTACAAAGCAAAGATATTTCTTTGACAAATGGTGAATGGGAACGTGGAAATATGCGTCTTGCAGGTCCAGAGAGACCATCCAATCTCCTGGACGAAGAGCCGACATTACAGAGGCGGACGTTTCCATGCGAAACTTCTTTTTCTGTACGAAGCGATTCAGAGCGCCTTACGTCCAGAACTGGGCCTCACCCCCCCGTGCCTTTGGTACTAGAAAAAGGCGATTGTAAAATCCCGGGGAGTGTGGATCCTGCACAAGTTCGATGGCCTCTTTTTCCCACATTTGCTCCACCATTTGAAGGAGAGTCTTTCTCATTACGTGGGTCTCTGTACCTCGCGGACGTTCCCGAGGCGTAGATGTTAGGGGAGGGCTGTCGTCGAAGGGGATTACATATCCCTTCTTCAGGACCGACACTGACCAAGGGTCGCTCCCCTTTTTGCCCATACTCCTGCAAAGTTCAGGAGTCTGGCGCCCACTGGTGCTTGGAGGAGCAACAAGTCACTTTGATTCTTGAAGGGCCTAAATGAAGACCTTCCTCTCTTTTCAGAGCTCTTCTTTCTGGCAGGGGACGAGCCCGCTGCACCTCCACGAAAGGGCTGCTGAGGAGGACGAGAGTCCTTCTTAACCGTCGACACTACAGGGTCGTCCTTTCTTGGACTTTGTTTGCGTTAGTAGGTCTTGTGTCGCCTTCTCAGTTAGCGAGCGAGATATATCCTTCACTAACTGAGAAGGAAACAGATGATCCGATAGAGGGGCGAACAGTAAGGCAGTCCTCTGGCTCGGAGAAACCCCTTTCGATAATAGGGATCCAAAAACTGATCTCTTTTTCAGGAGAACCAGCACCAAAAAGGGAAGCCACTTCACCCGAACCGTCCTGTACTGCCTTGTCCATGCAGGACAGGACGCTATGGAGAATTTCTGGGTTTTCTTTTTCAGAAACTCCGGATCCTTAGATTTGTTGGCCAGAACTCCGAGTGACCAATCCAGAAAATTGAACACCTCTAAAGTGACAAAAAGTCCCTTTAGAAAGTGGTTCAACTCTGAAGTGCTCCACGTCGCTCTGACCGATCCTAAGGAGTGACGTCTAGAGGCCTCCACTAAATTGGAAAGTCGGCATCTGCAGAGGCAGGTAGAGAAAGACCCATAGTCTCTCCTGTCCCATACCAAATACCTCTCTTTCCGTGCAATCTGGAAGGAGGCATGCAGAATACCGTCTTTCCACTAACTCATTCTTCTTGTCCATCCAAGAATCTAAAGAATGGAGTGCCCTTCTTCATAGATATCGCAAGCCCGGCCCTTTCAATTCATTTTTAAAAAGGCCGACGATTTTGCCGTAGCCGAGCTCGAAAAGAGCGAACGAGGAGAAGGAGGAGCCGCCGGACTAAGAGAATCTCCAAATTCTTGAAGTAATAATGAGGCTAAGACTTATAACTAGAAAGTCCCTCATTAGCAGGAGGTCGTCATCAGACAACTCGTCTAACCCTCGATCAGACGAAGGAGAAAGTTCACGTTTTGGAGGAGAGTCCTTCCAAGACCTCCTATGTTCTGAAGGAGGAGCTCCTATTTGGAGAAGAGTCATAACCTCCAGGAACGAGTTCCCCGACTCTTGCCTCCTGGCTCTTGACTCTTGCCTCCTGACTCCTGCCTCCTGGCTCCTGACTCCTGCCTCCTGACTCCTGACTCCTGCCTCCTGACTCCTGACTCCGGACTCCTGCCTCCTGACTCCTGGCTCCTGCCTCCTGACTCCTGCCTCTTGGCTCCTGGCTCCTGCCTCTTGGCTCCTGCCTCCTGCCTCTTGCCTCCTGGCTCTTGCCTCCTGGCTCCTGCCTCTTGCCTGGATGCCTCTACACTCCTGGCTCTGGGCTCCTGCCTCCTGGTTGACTCTCACTCCTGGCTCTTGGCTCCTGCCTCCTGGGTGACTCCTCACTCCTGGCCGGTGCTAGACGTCTGATCGGTTCATCCAGGTTTCGTACCGGAAACCTCACCTCGAGTAGGAGTATCGATCCTGGAGGCAGGATTACCTCCATACGTCTGGAGGATCTTTTAATAGGAAGGGAAGTGTCTTTCCTTCTAGGAGGCTCCTTTGACAGGACTCCATACAAACGACGAAATCTGTTCCTGCATCGCCATCATGAACCTCTTTGTAGCCTCCTCTTTATCCTCTTCGGAAGGAGGGGAAGGAGAGGGGAGGAATCCATAGCCTCCACCTCCTGCCTCCTTCTCACTCTGGTTAAAGAAAGGCTCTTCTTGCCTTCTTCACTCCCGATGGAGACTCCTCAGGAAGTTTTCAGGGCTCGAGTCAATATTCGGAGCCTTCCAACTCCTCTTGAGAGGCCGAGATCGATCTGAATCTCTCCAATCACGTCTCGGTGATGAAGATCCCCGACGACGAAAAAACACTCACGTAGGACCGCTTTTTACAATAGCGGTCCTTGGCAGTCTGGGGTGTCACAGAAACCGCCGAAGGGACACCTGATCGTGGGGATTCTCCACAACCTCCTTTCGGCTTTCGACATTCCTTCTCCTCTGGGCATGTGAGCTTGGAAGAGGTCTAGACCTAGGAGCGTTGCTGAGCCGACCAGATGCCCCTCCACTACACTGGGGACACTCATATCACTGTCCACTGAAAAATCACTAGCCTACCTTGTATGGCAGCCATTTTGTTTTCCATCAACTTGAAGGCTGCTTTTAGATCCGCAAGTTCTTTGCTGGATCTACAGGTTCTGCAATAGGAGAAGGGGCTGCAATGGAAGGAGAAGTAGCAATACTTACCCTTGGGGAAGATCCCAAGCTTGGAATTAGTTCAGATCTAGAACTACTTAAACTTCTATGAGAAAGCCTTCCTCACTCTTTTCTCTTCTAACTTTTTTAAATAATTAGTTAGATTCTTCCATTCGTTCTCACTCAAGTTCTCACATTCCTTACAAGTATTAGTAAAAGAACATTCATACTCCCTGCACCTCTTGCATACCGTGTGGGTCTACCGAAGCTTTCGGCAACCTCACCTTACAGCCTACATTCACACAACGTCTCACAACCATACCAGAGTCAGACATTATTAAAGAAAATTCCAAAATCAAGTCCACAAAACAGTCCACAAAAGCGTATGCCAATCCAACAATCCAGATACGTCACCAAAAGTCGGTCAAGAAGATCAATTGCCGGTGAAAAAAGAAAAACCAATCGAGAGGAACCAACAACAATGTTGATGGTCCGGGCGACAGAAGAATTCTGATTAGAAAACGGGGATGGTTCCTAGTCCTGCCACCCGGGCAGGGTGGGCGGTAGATCACCTGACCTACCTGTAGCGTGTGCCGCGAAATTTGAAATTCTGTCGGAGACGACGGAGTCTATAGCTAAGTATATATCTGGCAGGGCGGGAAGTTGAATGTATAAAATTGCATTTTTCCTAACTATACAAACCTGAGGTCCTTTAACAATAGGAAGTAGCTAGCGGCAGCTGGAACGGTCGTAAGCTTCGAACAAGGGGAGAACGGTAGTTAACTGCTTGTCCGACAGTCGCGCGGAACAAATCACTTTTGCTTTTGGCCCATGCAAAATACGCAGAGTGAGGGGTGGCATGAGGAGGGACTATATGTAAAGGACTCAGTTTGTATAGTTAGGAAAAAATGCAATTTTCGACAAATTGTCATTTGTTCCGATACGTAATACAAACCATCGGTCCTTTAACAATAGGAAGACTCACTTCTTGGTGGGAGGAATCTGAGTCTTTTGATGAACAGACTGGTGTTCGTCCATCCCTGGAATGCCTCCCTGGTCGTAAGAGCGAGGGAGGGATCCAAGCCTCTGTCCGATTGATCGGGGTGTGCACCGCAGGATCAATGGTCAGACCTCTGGGCCGAGTACTAAGAGAGAGGCAAGCGTATCTCTTCGTACCAGCAAGCAAGAACTTGTTCCTGTTTGCAAGAGGCAACATAAAGTATGGGTTGTCTCAAGCTGGCATCCACTTCCTCCCCCTTGTTGGAGGAAGTGGTGGATATACGCTCCTATCCCTAGTGAAAGGGATAGGATGGGGCTCTGTTGAGTAGCTCACCTGCATCTTGTCCTTATCCAGCAGGGTGACGACCGTGTCCCTCTAACCACAGGTAGAGGGGAAGAAAAAGATGGGAGGGAAGAGGAGCCAGTCACACTCTCATTCACTCATCCATTCTTACACAAAACTAAGGTCACACCAGGACTCGATGCTGTTCAGCCTGCGAGGGTCTGGGTTCGCTACACAACGTGTTGAGCAGCCACCACGGGTCCCAAGGAAAAAGATCCAAGGACCTGTGGGCAATATCCCGAAGGTAGAAGGAAGGGCATGTGGTCTGGTTGGACCAGACCCCTGCTTCATATACCTGCGCCAAGGAGAAGTTCTTGCGGACAAGGCAGCATCTCCTTCGCATCGAAGGCGGTGAAGTCCATTAGGGTGGAGGGGATTGTGAACGACTCGAACCAATCGTCAGGGACCGAAGGTTCTGAGTCTTCGCTATGAAGTTCGGTACGAAATCGAGCGTCACGGATCCCCATCCCCTGGATGCTTGACTTCGCAGGAGAAGTCATGCAGTTCCTCAGAGGAAAGAAGGAAATAGTCGCATGACCTATCCCTCTTCTCTACTTCGGTGATTGTCCAGTACCCATACTGGTCTGTCCGTTAGCAACGAAGTCTCTCGCATCCTCCTATCCCCATGCAGCGAAGTTCTCGGTAGTGGATAGGACACCGACACTCCATGGTGGGTGTCAATGGTATGGGTACTGTGACAAGCTATTAAAACGAAGTAATGGTTGCTTTGTAACAACCGAACTAAGTCAACAGCGTAGTTCGTAACTGACTCGGGCGCTCTGACAGCTGCCGACTGACTGCGTTCGGTAGGAGGCAAGTTGTCAAGCATCCGAGTAAGTCACGTGACCTTCGCCTTTAAAGGGTTATGCCGAGAGACCAAACAAATAATGTATTTGTTTGTCACCAATGCCGGACAGCGAGGTGGAATATTCTCTTAAGGCATGTACCCAACAGGCGAAAGTCAATTGCCTTCTAGAGACCGAGGATCCCTGAAGGTAAAACATCTCATGGTTGTTGAATCTCAGCTAAGGAGAAACAACACTATGTACCGTTGAAGACGAAGGTAGATATTGAATGCAACCTACGTCTTCACAGATGAATCGAGAGAAGGATCTCAAGATTCATAACCTGTGCTTACAATGACTGAAAACGCTAACCGCTATTTCATTGCTGTCCGGTGAGAAGTCGTAGTTGCAATGAAAGCGGGGCGTTCTTCGGTAATGAAAAAACACAGGGGAAAGCCGCCTGAAGAACTGCTTCTCATGGGCTGAACATTTGGAAGTAGAGCTGTCAGGTCGGAGAGTAGGCGATGTCTTCTGACACATCTTGTAATTCGGGTTGAACAATGAACAATTGTACACCTACGAATACGAGATATTTTGAAGACAAACTCAGATGTCTGCAAAATCATTCCGCATTATCGCAGTGCGATGCAGCGGGAGACTTGTACAGACTTCTGTTACCGTGTGCGGTAAACAGAAAGATGAAAGAGTCCAAGAGATATCTCTGTTGATAATTCTCGCAATGTCGAAGGCGATGGAATCTAGCGTCACAGCAGTAGATGGTCCTTCATTTATTGCGAGAATCCCCGTTAATCAGAGACCTAAGTCCATGATTGTTGGGCAGAGATACGGTTCGGTAGTCAATCAAAGCAGGGGAGAGAGGAGACATACATGACCGTGAATCTCGGAGGCCCAGCTGATACTGAGCTGCTATCAAGGCAGTTCAATAACGCAGTAGTTGAGCCTGAGCTCTCAACGGACTCGTCATCCTGAGTTGCCAGGTAATCCATTATCCATGAAGGAATGCGTTCGGCTAGAACTACCGAGCATAAAAGATATGCTCGGGCAATTATATTTAGGCGAAACGAATTTCGGTAAATATAAAAGTTGAAATGGTGTTGTCGTGACAAAACCATAAGTATATAAAATTGAAACTGAAAACTCCTGGGAGGTTGCAGGCAACCCCGAGTTGCAGTTCAATTAGAATACTTCTCTTATAAGTCGCAATCCGTAGATTAACTAGGATATGCGCCTACCCTTGGACAATTCACTGCTTAGTAGAATCATGTCGCGAGGTTAATATACGTAGTATATTTGTAGGATTCTGACAACGATCTCCATCCTAAATTCTTTCCTTCAAGAAAACAAATAAGGATTGGAGATCGACCACCTTCGTTCTCTATCAAAGAGAGTGAAGGAGAAGTCTTCCTCGAAGGAAAGCTTCAATGGTGAACAGAATACTAAGACGATAGTTCAAGCCAAACTGGATATTCCCGTCCGATCTCTTCTATTCCGGTTGGTCGCCTACTGTGAGATAGTTTCTTTCAGCAGCAGTCTTCTTCCCAATGCTAGAAATTCCAGGAATTCGAGCATAGGCGAGGTTCCCGATTATCGTGTAACATATCGGGGATTCTCGTCTCGCTCACTTTGGACCGTGGTCTCGCGTAAGTGTTTGAAGATCGTAAAAAACTCGAACACTCTGAATGCGCTAGAAATTCCGTAGAATTCTAAGCAGTCTGCGAAACCCCCACCGAATTCGTCAAACGATATCGGCTGGCGGTCCTCTCGATTCCCGTAGAAATCGAGAATGGGGCAGGATTCCTCCTCAACGACCGGGGCTTACGTCAGGTAGGACCCGAAGGTCCCCCCGGTAGCGCAGTCCCGAACGTGGGATCCTACAAAGAAATCTCTGTAGGATCCTTCCCCTTTCCCTCGTAGCCGTAAGGAGAGAGGGAATGGGGGAGGAATTAGATACTCGCTCGCCTTCCCAGTGGAACTAGCAGTTGGAGAAGAGTAGGAGCAGCCATCGCCTTGCGGCGATGGCCTCTCAGAGTCTGGGAAACGTATCGTCAGGAGAAAACGTTTTCCCGCGGAGGGTTACGAACTCTCACTGTAGGTAAGGGTCTGCCGCCACTGTGAACGTCGTCTGGGTGGGGCTGATCGACACCTGACAGGAGAGAGCCGATACCGTCCTCCGACTCATTCCAGTCCTCCGACTCATTCCAGTCCTCGTCGAGGTCGAAACCTCTCAGGAGGACCGAAGGAGTATTTAAATACGGTGTCCGAAGACACGTAGAAACGCCGCTGTCGCAGTAGAGGAGGTGGAAGTAGCTTGATCAACCGGCCAGAACTGAGAGAGCCTTCTTGTCCGGAGACGAGAGACACTGGTTCGAGACAGAATCGGCAAGCTCCGATCGCGGCAGACCCACCGTCGGTTTGGGTTCCCTCTCGGGCCCCAAAACGACTCGAGCAGAGACGTGGGCTCTGCTGGTGGGAGCGGCAATCCTTCCGCAGGGTCATTATGCTGACGAATCAGCTTAATGACTTCTGCAAACTCCTCTGTATCTCGGGAGTAACCGCGTCTTGCGGAGTAAGACCGTCCATTCCCTCCAACAAGAACAGATCCCGAGATACTCCTCCTTCAGAAGGAGGAACAGCGGCAGACCCCTGACGGTCGCCTCCAGCTAATTGCGCGTATGTCCTGGTCGGTCCTAGAACCGTGCCTGGGTCCAATACGGCGTTCATAACGGGTAAATCGCGGAGCGGCGCACCTCTCGCGATCACTCATAGGTACCTCGCTCCTCCCGGTGTAGCCCGAGGAGGTTGAAGGTACAGGAAGAGGCACACCTGACCCCTCCCCCCCTAGCTCGCTGGCAGGATCAGCGTGCTTGGAGGGCTGCTGCTGATCGTCAACCCGCGGTGGCGATCGAGCAGCAGGCCTAGCCTTGCCGCTCGCCTGGGGCGAGAGGCTTGGCTGAGAACGTCGACGCTGATTTCTAGCGTCAGGCGAGCTGTTGCTGGTTACCGTCTCCGCCCGGTCCCGATGGGAGTGGCGTCAGGTGACCTGCTAGGCTCGCTGTCGCGGTGAGACCGGCGAGCGTCCTCCCTCGCGCTCGAGCCGCTGGTACCAGCCATGGCTGGTACCGACGGCCGCGGGGACCCCTTCCTCGCCTCAACCCGTGGCTGGTCAGCGACCGTCACGTCAACCCGAGCAGCCAGCTGGTCTCTGCGAGAGCGTCCACTGGCCTGGCGAGAGTTGTCT
The DNA here is from genome assembly GCF_015104395.2 of Macrobrachium nipponense. NCBI lineage: Eukaryota > Metazoa > Arthropoda > Malacostraca > Decapoda > Palaemonidae > Macrobrachium > Macrobrachium nipponense. The sequence continues at coordinate 45,447,133 of NC_087203.1, forward strand.
GCACGACACTCGCCAGTCTTCTGCTCCGCGCTTCGGTCTTGGCGGCGAGCGAGCTCGGGTGTCAAGACTTTGGCTGGACGGTCTCCCGCGGGAACCGTCCACTCGGTACTTCTCTCGCTAACGAGAAGCCGAGGCGGATCCTGGTTTAGCGGCAGAACCGCCAGAACCAGGCGAGGAAGTGCCAGCCGAAGCTGGTACTCATCTGGTCCCCGTCTTCTTCTCCTTGGTAGAAGAAAAGACGGGCCCTGTTCCCGAGGGAGCAGGAGGACCAGCATAAGAGCTCCCCGAATCGCCGGAGCGAGACGGGCCCTTAGAAGGTCCCGAAGGAGCCTTCTTAGGGGGGAAAACCCGGGTTACTAGCTGGTCGCTGCAAGAGCGGCCGCTGGCCTGGCAAGAGTCACCTGAGCGTCTCTCACCAGCCTTCTGCTCCGTGCCGCGTCTTGGCGCCGAGCGAACTCTGGCGCCGAAACTTGGCTGCACGGTCTCCCGAGGGAGAACGTACACTCGGGATCTCTCGCGAACGAGAGACCGAGCCGGAACCTGGCGTAGCGGCATGCTCCGCTAGCACCAGGCGAGGAAGTACCAGAGCTAACCGATACTCCTCTGGTCCCCGTCTATCTCTTCCTTACGGAAGGGGAGACGGGGGCCCCGCTCCCGAAGGAGCAGGAGGACCAGCAGAAGGACCCCCCCGTCCCACCGGGGTGGACGGGCCCTTAGAAGTTCCCGAAGGAGACTTCTTTAGGGGGGAAGGCAGCCTTCTTCTTCTTCGGGTTATGGGCCTTAGAAGTCGAAGGGGGAAGAGGCAGCAGCAGACGATGAAGACGAAGATGACAGCTTCCTCTTCTCCTCTTCCTCGTCAGCTCACGCAGGACAGTCGTCAGGTCCTCCATCCAGGCCGGAGCCGGGGCTATTGCCGAAGCAACACGGCCCGACTGCACCTGTCCGGAAGGACCTGGGACTGGGGAAGACACACCGTGGGCAGGACCAGCATGGACAGGCACAGGAACCAGGAGCAACAGGAACAGCAACCAGCTCAGGAGCGGCAGGAACAGCGGCAGCGGTAAACCCAAGAAGGGACAGCCAAAAGCTAACAGCGGAATCACATCAGCGGCAGGTACGGCAGGGCCCAGCGATCGCCTCGTAGAATCATCGGCAGCCAGCGGAACCTGGGTCCTGGCGGCCGGTCCAGGGGCGAGCTGCTGGAACAGCGGAAGTCTGGGGCAGGCAACACGAAGAAAACAGGCGGCGGCGGCAACCCCACCTCGGTACGGCTGCGGCGTCATCGACACAGCATAGGGAGTGTAGACCAGGAGGGGGGGGGAGCAGCATAAGCGGCTGTGGTAGTAGTGGAGACCGCCCCAGACCTCGCTAGACGCTGCAGCAGCCCGTGGATGCTAGGCACGCCCTGCCTCCGCGGTGGTCCATACCTGTCCAAGGTCGTCTCCCACGGATGTAGCACCTGCGGTAACATAGATAGATTAGTAAGAGGGGTTCCCTCACGCACGGGGGGAAGACATGCCCCACCCCGAACGCAAGGAAGACCCAAATACAAAATACAACGAAGAAGCTGAGCGGGGGGCAGGAAGGAAGACGAAGAATCGGATACCAAGGGAGTCGCGGGAGAGCTTTCCGACGACTTCCTGGCAGATCTTCGCTTCCCCCACCCCCGCACAGCAGTGAAAAGTAATATGAAAATGAAACAGAATACTGCCCTTGCGATTCACTTCATAGAACTTAAAGGGGAAAAGATCAATTCCCGGGTAAGAACGGAAACTTGATCCAATAATATGATGCTATCATAAAATATATATGAAAATGAAACAGAATACTGCACTTGCGATTTCATTTTCACATAAAAAAATCGTAAGGATCAATTCCCGGGTAAGAACGAAAATTGATCCAAATTAAATTTCATGCAAATAATAAATGAAAATGAAAAGAATATTGCAATTGCGAATCCACTTTCATTGCATTCTATTATACAAAATTAAAAGGCTCGTGCCGAGCGCAATCACACTCTCGGTAACGAACGCACAGGGCAAAATATAATGAAAAGAGTACTTACATTTTTCAATTACACACTTTCGCCCAAAATAAACGACTCGGCGCGAGCGCTCCCGCCCTCGGCACCGAGACATAATTCAAGGGTTCAATTCATGGAAAAGAGAGGAAATCGCCGCATCTACGGCGATAACTCCATGTTGGTTCATAATTAAGTAATGAAAATGAAAACAGTGTACTTACAGTTTCATTTTCAAGTCAAACAAACCATTAGTAGAAAACACAATATAAACAAAGCATACGACGATGAAGCGGGCAGAGAGCGATGATGAACACGTCCTTCACACCCGCGGCCGAAAGCAAAAGTGATTTGTTTACCTCCCAGTCGCGCGGCGCGCGACTATCGGACAAGCAGTTAACTACCGTTCTCCCCTTGTTCGAAGCTTACGACCGTTCCAGCTGCCGCTAGCTACTTCCTATTGTTAAAGGACCGATGGTTTGTATTACGTATCGGAACAAATAAATAATCACCTATATGGAAAGAGCATGTGAAAAGCAATATAAAAAGTATAGTCATTATATGAGAGATTGAACGGGGTGGAATTAAATGAGCTTGATCAAGTTTTTACCTCGAATTTTTCCTAAGTCGGAAGAGGTGTTTCCTCTACGGTAATGTTTACTTTTAATGAGCCCTCTAACTTACTTTCTTACACAAACAAAAGCAGTTCCAGTTACTCATTATTGACTGAGAGGTGTGACATCGTTATGACGTCATGGGTTTCATAACCAATTACGAACGACTTTAGTCGAAAACTAAGTTCCACTAGCATTTCAGCGGAGTAATAAAGTTACCTGTCCAGTGTCCACTGGTATCCTTGTTTGACTGAATACTCGAATAATGAAGCGAAAACCGGCATTTTGTCTTCCTGTAGCTATGGCAGAGGCAGTGGCTGGTCCTTCTGGCATTAATTTTGACAAAGACCTTCGATTTCCTACCGATTGATTGCAGTGCAATGTGGGTTACGGTGAATTTTATCATTATTTGTCTAGTGGTGGTAAAGAAGTTGTGATTGAATATGCTCAAAGACATAACTTAATTCTAAAGCAAAAAAACTGCGAGTGTTGTGGAGCTATTTGTCGGATCGACTACAACAGGAACGCCTTTAGGTGTGATCGCTCTGTAGTGACGAAAGGACGTCGGCGTAAGCAATGTAATTTTAGTGTTTCCTTGTCTAAAGGAATGTGGTTTGAAAAATCCCATCTCTGTTTTGAAGTTAATCTAAAGTTTCCTGGGCCGCGCGACACCCAAATCCATCCGCCATGATAAGTAGCCTTACTGTAACCCCTGTAGCTAGCGCGCGCAGCGCAACATTACCTCTTGCCAGAACATGCCGTGCTTGCCAAGAATCTTTAAATATGCGGATAAGGCGCGAAGCGCCGTTCCGCCACGGCCTTACTGACAGCACACACAAATTGATCGTCGCGGATATGTAGTCGCTCACTACTTTCTTTGTTGTTGTTTTGGTATCGCCGCCATATTAGTTTTGGTGTTCTTCCGCCGATTTCGGTCGGCGGTCAGTGGGCCCGCGATTCTGTAGGTGCTCCCAATTATTATTGCTGCAAAGCACTCCTTTCTGGTATTTCCCCACCCAAAACCCCCGATTCCCAACTGGCTGGAAAAGGGGGTTAAAATAAAATTTCCTCAAGAAAACAAGATGAGATTCACTGAAAAAACACCATTAAATGAAGGATTGTTAATTGTCTTTTAGAAACTGGTGATGCGGCTTGCTTCTGAAGAATTACCTATATTTTAATTGACAGTGACCTAACTTTGGTTAGGTAGGTCATCCAAGGGAGAGGACCAAAGCTACCTCAGCCAGACAAAGACTGCTCACAATCAGACCTAACCTAAACAAGGTAAATAACCTAAGGTAGGTTAGGTCACAACCCTATCTAGGTATTTTAACTGACAGTGACCTAAGCTTCATTAGGTTGGTCGTCCAAGGGGGAGGGGCCCCCAGCCAGATAAAGACCCAGCATTCTAGGTAGGTTAAATACCTAGCCTATACGTAGGCTACAGGTATTTCACCCGGTTTCTGTTTCCAACAAAACCCCTCCTTTGTAGGACATGATTGTAGGATATCTAAGGGTGTGGTTCAGCACCTAAAAAATTAAACCAACCGCTGGCCAAATGAATGCCAGAGACAAAACACTTAATAAAATGGGGGGAAACTTAACCTTTTACGATAAACTACCCTTAAGGAACCATGCCCTTACCTGGCAGATTGGGGAAGGGGAGGGGCGGAATAAAACTTGCCCTTACATAGCCTCGCAAGAAGGGGGGAAAGGAAGGGGGAGAATAAAATAAGTAGTAGCCTAGTAGCTAAAACAATATTTTGCCTTCTCACTACCTAGCCTGGGCTATACCTCGTTTAACGTATACCAACATCTTAGGCCTGATTAGAATTTAGGCTACTAGCCTTTCAATTTTCCTTTACAACTCCTTTAGGCTTTCGGAATAACAATACCGTTAATGTTTTCACCACTTTCACCAAGCTAATGGCACCAAATTACGTTAATTGACGATTTAATTAACGTAGTAGCTATTACCTGGTTAGTATATGTATACAGATATTAGGCTACCGTGCAGTTTTTAACAAGGATGAAACATCTGTGACGTCCCAACGTGGTTCGCCTTTTTTTTTTTCTTTTAATTCACATCCCCAAATGTACACTGGTGACCTGTATTTATGATATATCTTATAGAATAAATATATGACAATCAACCCCTTACTTAGAAGTGACATACTTACAAATTTAGTGAGCGGCTACGAAACTAATGATCTAATCACTTACCTTATAAACAATAATACAGCATGGCACCATGCGTCATGAATGACCATTCGCTCTAAGAAGGTAAATTACACATGCAGAAAAAATGAAACTCGGTATTAAAGGACTGTACCAATAATTTTAAAAAAATGCTTACAAGTACTGTTTGAAAAGTGTCAACTGGAAAAATTATTACGACCGTGCTTTTCAATGCAGTTAATAAAAAATGTCAGCTTTTTGCTCTACTACTACAGCAAGACATAACAAAGAAATTTAGCACTAAACGTTATCGTTGGGCAAAATTTTCATCATATATTATATATATATATATATATATATAGATATATATATATATATATATATATATATATATATATATATATCATACATATATGAACCAAGTAAAATTTCGACAATACAAGTTGCGCTCCTCACCTCATGCGAGACATCTCTAAAGTTATTGAACTTTTCTAATAATAATAATAATAATAATAATAATAATAATAATAATAATAATAATAATAATAATAATAATAATAAACCCCTAGCAGTACATGGCAGTAATATGTATCAATTATGCCGTCAATATAATCCATCAGTTTTGAGGACTTAAGGAGATAGAGGACGTCCATATAAATACAATAGAATCTTGATGAGTGTTCGCGTTATGGGCTGCTCTTAACGTAAAAATGTAGCTAAGCTCACTAGTATTAATTCAAACCAACGATTGTTTGCTATCCTTGCTATTTGCAAGGGCAGTGCTTGAGTAGGATCACTTGAACGTTGTATGAAACGGGCCCCTTCAGAAATATTTTTTAGGTGATACTAGATACTATCTGCTCATAATTAAACTACTTCATTCACTCTGGTGTTAAATGCATAAAAAATAGCGTGGGCATTCATCATTCCCACTCCAAAACATGAATGGCAGCATGTTGAAGAGATAGATAAGTTATGGCCTATGACGATGATATTAAAGAGGCATGTGACTTGACCAATAATATTTCATTATCATCTCCTCCAGCAAAATATAATGCTAACTGGGTCTATGAAATATCGCCACATTCATGTTCTATTGTATATTCTCTTCCACTCATCTGAGGCCTCCTGTCTAATATGTACAGGTTTCCTCCAAGTAGATACCGTCTGGGTCATCCAAATTAGGTTGTGTCGCACTTGGTAATACCATTGGTAGAACATACGAGCATTATCTAAGCTGCGATGCGGTTAGCAAAAAGTGAACACTGTAATCTGTCCTACCTACCAGTAACCAGTCAGGTAAAGAAAAGGATACTTAATAGGTGGCATGATAAGAAATGGGTTTTTTAGAAGTCATCGGTAATCCTATTTGCCAACATTGGGAGATTGGGTTGGCTCTGTCCTAAACGTTTTTAGTAGAGCTTATTCATTAATGAATGAATACCAATAAAGAAAACAATACCCTTGTTGAGGGATGAAACTAAGATGGAAGGTAAAGAACTGCTGAGCAAAAGGACAATGTAAAAATTGCCAAAACTTCAGGGTATACTTAATCAGCTATATGACTCACTGAATTTTATACTTACTGACCGAAAGATTGATAATGTAACGTAGATAGACTTTTTTTATATAAAAAATTCACTATAATTCCCTCTAATATAAAGTTTTATTTTTAACATTATGTACACACATTAGCGTCAATCGGAATGGTAATCATAAAAGATAACGGTGTATTTGTATAGACCATCACAGACACTAACCTTGGTAGTTAATTGTAACATCTTTAGAAAAATACTGTTGAAAAAAGTCTAGGCAAGATATTTCTCATTCCCACCAACCATAATAGTCATTGTGTAGGTGGCTTCGTACGTTATAAAGTTGCAAAATAAAACTTTAAAAGCTGTTGTCTGAGGTTTCAGGAGTATTGCGGAAAAAAAAAAATTCTGGTATGCTAACAATACAGCTAGTTCCTAATGAAAAGATAGGAAAAAATAGCAAAGAGCATATCAGTCACGAACGGAAAATAATTGACTTGCATTACTCAGCTGAATTTTTTCAGCATTTACCAATATGGCGGAAAAATAGTGGACTCTCTTGCTGTTTTTTTTCAAGTACGTCAGTATTCAGTAATTAAATACGATATCTCCTCTTGCTTCGGCTTATTACTTTATTCGTGTGGTTTACGAGGCATTTCCGTCGTAAAAGTGTGTTATTTATTTGTTCAAGCGTGGAAATTAACCTGAATCTACACTGGCCTCTCGATTATGTGGTAAGTTGCTAAAATTGTATATAGTAATTAGGGTAAAAAACCGCATGGTACAGGGGTGGACCATGTACGATCAATGTGTACAACCCCAAAAAAAGTACATTATAACACGTCCTGACATCGGAGATGAGCATCAGACGCGACTTCTTGTTGGTGAGAAACGGAGCTAAAGACCTCTACTCCGGTTTCAGGAGGCGTTATAATGTACTTTTCTTAGGGTTGTACACATTGATCGTACATGGTCCACCCCTGTACCATGCGGTTTTTTACCCTAACTTAGGCCTAGCCTAGGTACCTATTTGCTGTCAACGTTTGGTTAGCGAAGTTGTACTACCTAGTATAGCTAACCAATTTGACCTACTAATTTTGTGTAGATTTTTGAATAAAAAACAGTATATTTAGAATGAAAAAAAAGTATATTTGATGGAAACAAGATGTTGGTAGGGTTTTCTTTTTAAATTGAAGTAGATAAATATCTTGTATTGATATTTAAATGTCATCCCAAACAAGAAACAACAGTCGTAGCCTTTGTGACCCCTTGACGTAGGCCTAACAAGAACTTAATGTTTAAATTAGGCCTACGTATCATAACGTATGTGCTTATTATCATCTAGTATTCCTCTGGTAATGTCATGGCACTTTTAATTACTGTGGTGTACCTGTTTTTTAATTTTTTTAGGCCTACCTATAGAATGTTTTGTTGCTTTACTCTAATCATTTAGGTAGCCGTAGCTAGCGTAGGCTTAGACTTGGGGTTTGTGGCAAGTGTAATTTAAACAGCCATTCTAACTATGTCTAACAGAAATACTGTACATACTAGGCTAGGTTTATTTAATCAATTTCCTATCAAGTGCGTGAACGAGACATTATTTTATTGCTTAGCCTATTTTGTATTTTATGATAATTTAGTTTCCTATCAAATGCTTGAATAAGATGTTAGATATTTCATTGTTTTGCCTATTTTTAACTTTAAGCATTTTTTAATTTGCACTGTAGGCATTACCTACTAATTAATGTTCTTAGCAGCGTCCTTTTGGTTAGTAAGTGCAACCCCTTTTCATTACTTTCTCAGTTTCACTGTACCTGTGTTTGCGTTTATTCTTCCATCTCGGTTTCCACCATCTAACTAGGGTAAATGACCGAACGGCGACATAGCGGCCACCTCTCTCGGAACGTGGCCACTTCCCGAAAAAGCGCTTGAATTATTCCATTATTTCGTAATTTAGGAGAAAAAAAAAACTTCCTTCGAGGGAAATGTAGAGCTCTCGGCATGCTGCCAGGATGGGCTATAACTCTTGACTGACGCTCATGGCAGCGAATTCAAGTACTTTTTTGGGAAGGTGGCCGCATTCCAGGATTGGTGGCCGCTATGTTGCCGTTCGGTCATTTACCCTATTATTTCAAAATGCAACTGCAAGGTTTTCCTCCCGTTACACCTTTAAAACCTTTTACTCTCGCTTTTCCCCTCAGAGCAGCTTGACCGCATAGGTCCCAACGCTTGGCCTTCGGCCTAACTTTTGTGTTCCACGCCATCCCTATTGCATTTTTGCCCAGTGATGGGTGAGCCACACATTTTGTTTCATTTCAGCGTGGACTCTAGCATATCTAGGGTCCTGTAGGGTTACTCCAGTGGGAAACTTGGTTTTTGGGTGGCAAAATCAATAGTGAGTGAATTATACTATTATCAGTTAGATAATAGTAATCTTCTTCTTCTTCTTCTTCTTCTTCTTCTTCTTCTTCTTCTTCTTCTTCTTCTTCTTCTTCTTCTTTTTCTTCTTCTTCTTCTTCTTCTTCTTCAGGAAATACAGAAAAAGAGAGCTCAGTTATTAAAAAAGGAAACAAAATTAATGAATAAATTGATAGCTTAAAATGTATAACAATGCAAGGAGATTAGTTTTAGAGTGGGTTTTAATGCATTGCATCCTTGCTTGAACTTTCAAAGTTCTATATATTCAAACACCAGAGAAGCAGTGGAGAAATATATGGTTCATTGGCATAGCTAGGCCAATCGCTAGCATCCATAAGCAGAAGAAAGAGGGAGACTAAAAGCACCTTTCTTAAAAAGTGTGTCAGGATATGCCAACCTAAACTAAGTTGTTTGCTTTGGAAATTTTAATTATTAGTGTGGTTCATTGGATATCACCAGCAGAAATGGCATTTATTGTAATTCGTTTATGGAAATAGAAACTTGCCTATTATGTAGGAGTATCCTTCAGTTTGAGTTGGAAACTGTTGTTGAACTGGTAATAAGGTGGTTTACCTGGTGGCTAAGGGAATTCAATCAAGAAAGGCCCCTAGTCGCCTCCCACCACCAAGCACCTTTTCTTTGGCTGCCTTTAATGAAAATGCCATGCTGTGCTCTTGGTTAGATTGTCTGTTGAACTGAGTATTTGTGTATTGTATACTTGCTATTGTTTAGTTATGTTTTTTTCATTGGTAACAGAAAAAACAAGAACAAAGATGTATTGTTCCTTTTGTATGGGCAGTTCCTTCACTTGCCTTTCCCTGTTTAAGGAGTATGTTGGTTGGTCCTCCTCAGAGTGGGAAAAGTACAGGATGAGAAACATTTGTCAGTCCTCCTTATTCTTATCTTCCTACCCTGCTGTGTCTCTTCTCCCCTCTGTGCATTCCAACCCCCTGTGTCTGATGGAGGTGAGTACATGGAATAGGGAGGTCGCCTACCGTTTGGTCTTCTCAGATGATGAGTCTGGTATCTGGGGCCAATCTCCCCCCCTCATGAATATATACATTTATTGAACCTAGTTATGTTCCAGGTATGTATTCAGTTGCTGGCATGTACTTGGTTTATGTACCATGTGTGTTCAGGTGTAGCAGAATAGCCTCTTAATTCTTACTTCTGAAGTACTTTTGGTTGAGCCAGCACAGCTATATACCTTGTTTGGCATGTGATAGATTTCTGGACTGTGTGTTTACCATTGGCAGGTTTGCTCGTGACATCCCCTCTCATTATACACCAGCACAGGAATTATCTATTCATATGCAACCGTACAAACTCACTCTGCTTACAGTCCACCACATGCTGGGGGTGTGTAAGCATGCTTATTGCATGTGCCCATTCCCTTGTACCGGCTTCTAGCTTGGCTGTTACGGAGTATATGGAGCTGTACAGGTTGGTCGTTCTGAATATGGGGTTCCCCAGCTTGTGTGTATCTCCTAGTACCCAAAGATACTTGTTTAACGACATGGTTCCTGGAATGATTGTTGGAGTAATTGCATCACCTGTTTGTTATAGCCTTTAGTATTGCCCTATACTGTGTGTGAATATGGTTTTGGGCATTCTTGGCTGAGTCAGTGCTGCCCTCTTGTTCATTTGTAGACAGTCTGTCCAGGGACTATTCACATATAGTACAGGGTTCAGTACTTAGGAATTTTGGGGTGATCGTTCATTTGCAGTTGTGTGTTGCGTGAATTGTGTTGGATTGAGTTACTATACAAATAGGATTTTCACTTTTTGTTTCTCAGATTGTATGACACCAGATATTGCTTACTTTGATGACAACGGGTCTGCTCCTCGTGATCTTCCCCTCCAGCTCACTTTGTGACCATGGAAATCAGAGAGGATCTTGTTCTGTACTCTGCATCTCCTGAAAATACAGTTGCTCAGCCACACTGGAGGGGGATCAAGGTGAATACCTGAGTGGCTAATTCATCTCAGGTGTTTGGGCTGAGGACAATCCTCATCTGCACTTGAACATTTTGGAAAGCCAAGTTGTGCCTCAATCAGTCTTGCCTTCTTTGGGATTTTTCTGCCGGGGAAGGAAGCATTCTGGCAAGCGCAGTATGCATTACAGTCTTCTTACCAGGTATTTGGAGAGTTGGAATAATTCTCTAGCGTATCTTTTTTTTGGGTTTGTTGCCAAAAACTCTGGAATTGTCAGTCTAACAAGAGCTGTGAGGTTTTGTTTTTACCAGTGAGAGACTTCCATGCCCATTGTGAGCTGTGTACTGTGTATGCTATTGGAATAAGCCCCAACCTTTAATGACAAGTGTCAACACTGTAAATACTGGCAAACAGAAGAAGTAAGTGTTAGAAAAATCTTTTATTTTTATCTTTGTCTTATGAGCTTACAACACTTGACTAGGAGTCAGTCCAACAGTATGGACAAAAGCCCACAAAGTCAAAAGCATGGAACCATTCCTGGAATTTTGGAGTAATGTTTTGGTAACGTGGGTGAGATAGTAGGCATCTTAAGTATCAGACCACTTTTAGTTTATCTTTTCTAAAGGATTTCACCCTGTGGTGGCTGCGTAGCAGGTTGTGTGGGCGCTCTGTTCCTTTCAGGCAGAAAAGCACCTTGGCTTAGATGCATGGCATATGGCTGGTGTCGCTTCTCTCCATTCTTCAATTTTACTTCCTTTGTGAAGTAGAAGCTCTGCTCAGGCATGTGCTGGACAAGGGTGGATATAGGTGAATATTTCTGTTGAGCAGCAAGTCTTGGAGCTTTGGCAGTTCAGATTAGACTCCCTCTGCTCTTCCTTTTAACGAGGAGGACGACAAGGCAGTGGTAAAGCTATATTCTGTACCCTCACACAGGCCCTTTTGCTCAGGCTTTGGGGCTTTACTCTTCTTCCATCCCTATGCCAGACAGAGTGTAGAGGTATGACAATTCTGAGTGGGTTTACAACTTAATCAGTCGACATAGAAGACCACCCCATTTGTGAGCAAGTCCCCTACACGCAAAAAGGAAAAGAAAAGAAAAAAACATCAGTCGTTTGCATGCCTGAATAAATAGATTATAATTCTTAAAGTGTTTTTATTGAGTATACAAACCAGAACTTTTTATTGTAGCTCCAGCCTTAGCCACCTCTCTTTGTCCATGAAGCCAAAGGAAAACATGACAGCAGGCGAGTAATGCCCCCCCCCCCCCCCCCCCACCCCCCCCCCCCCCCCCACCAATTATTCACCTTGTTACCAAGTTTATCGACGGTTCTCACGTCTTGCTGAAGGATTCATATGTAGAAATGGGTCAAGTTTATACCTAGGAAAGGCAAGGAAATTTTCAATACTAACTAACATCAAATCATGGTTCGTCCAGCCAATTTTTATGGAAGGTAATGAAGACACTAGCATGTTTGAAAAATATATAGGGTGTGCTTTTTTGATTAGTGATGGCAATGAATTATTGCCACGCTGTGGTCTGTTTAACTTTTCCAAAGTATTGTAGTGTGTTAAAAGGTAGACTATTGATTGCAGTGCTGTAATGGATTTGTTTTCATAGAACTCGTGTGTGTTCTTGTATTTAACAAGTTAATTAGTTTAAGTTATGTGTAAATGTCATTGATATCGATAGTCAAGAGATTATTATGGTTTAGTAGGTCAATCTTGACGCAAATTATGCAATGAAGTTGAGCATTATTGAATAATATTAAGCCTTTCTGATAACGGAAATCAGTTTAATCTATTCACTTGAGGAAGGAGGGATGAAAACACTTAATTTGAAGTCCCTTGGTTCATAAAATTGAAATTAGAATCGCCATTTTTATATGAAATGTTTATATATTTATTTTGTGTGTATGTGTACGTAGAGTCTGTTAAGTATATTGAATTCGATACGGAATAGCTGCCGTTCTCCGATCCTGTCAGTGAATTTGGCGTTTAGTAAGAGTGCCCAAGTTGGTACATTTTCTTTTAAAGTTACAACTAAGGAAAGATGCGTTTTCTGTTATTGCGAAAGTGGATAACTAATGTATTTCTTTTGTGGACAGTTGAGAAAATTATAGATTTGCAGCCATTGTACGGGAATCAGAATATGATTCCTATTTTTTTTTTGGCAATGCCTTAGCTATATAGTGTATTAATGGTTATGATGTATATATGAAAGCTGATAAAATGAAAATTGTTGAAAAAAATTTGCAAATGACCAATTTTGAGTTTCGTGGGTTTTTCGAAATCTAGCTGCCTGGTTGTCAATCTCTTTAGAGTAACTCGGGAGAGGGAAGGGACCTTTTTCTTTTCTGGGCGTGATATGGGACCCTTGTTGTTTGATGAGGTTTTGGCTCCTTGTCGAAAAAGTTCTGTCCAAAAGAATGAAAACTGTAAAAAAAAAAAAAAAAAAAAAAGTTCATTGTTTACGACGCTTGTGAGCAATTCTGCCGGCTGCTCGACGGGGGTATATATATTAAAAGAATGGGTAAAGGCCAGACTACAAAGAAAATATGGCAAGGAGAAATACAGAGATGAAAGGGAACAGTTGGAAGACACCTGTTGTGCTTCTCAGAAGTGAAGAGTGATGTAAATCAGTGACGGAAGTTGATAGGTCAGAGGTGGCTGTGGTGTTGGCGAGGAGAGGTAGACTTACTTACGTGCAATGAAGCATAAGCCTAATAATCTCCTCGCACACCGTGAGCAGTATTGCCTGATGATTGAGCCTATAATAAACAGGTCTTCATTGTCTTTTGCTCTTTTACAAATTTCCCCCCAGTTTCTTCTCGAGTGTTTCCAAGTTTTCGAATTCGTTCAACTTTTGGGGCACTGCAAAGAATGTATTTTTCAGTTGTGGTTTAGATATATCTTGGTTGGAAAATGTGACAACGCAGACAGCTGAAAATTATTTGATATGTTATTATTATATATAAGCAAAAAAAGACACTGGCTGGAAAACTGAAACTTATACAAAAAAAAAAAAACAAAAAAAAAAAAAGTGGGATTTGCCAGTTCGTCAAACTAGGGACGAATTGTCCGGACGTACCTACCATCGCCAGCCTTCACCTGAAAGAGAGAGAGAGAGAGAGAGAAGTTCTTCACTTTCAAAATATTGCCCGCAATGTCATTTTGCGCTTAAGTGGCTCTCTGGAATACGTTCATTACTCATTCAACCCCTCCCCTCGCTCCCCTCCCCCTCCCCTTGTCCTCCCCCTCCCCTACCTCCCTTGCCCCTCCTACCTCCCCTCCCCCACGTAATAGCAGTGAATTCATTTGGCGAGCCAGCCTGCATTTGGACAGCGAAGGGACCAGACAGGTCAACGCATGAACTGTAATGACTTTGGAATTGCCACTCTGGAGGATGTGAAAGAATTCAAGGTCGTTTTTATAGCTGTGGTCAGTGTTCGGGGGACCGGGTAGTTAGCCTGTTATTCAGAAGTTATATTCGAAGCTTTAGTATTTTATCGAGTATTAATACACCGCATTTTTTTATAAATAAAACTCGAAAATAAGAAAACTATGAAATAAGTGAGCAAGAAAGCTCTTTCAGAAGTAAAGTAAAAGAGTGGTCTGTGTATTATTGTACCGTTACAAACACAAACAATGTCCATTGGTTTTAAGACCGGGTATATATATAAAACCTCGCCCTTGCATCAGAAATAACTAGTCAGAGAGGTTCTTTGCAGCGTCCCTTCGACCTCCAGCTGCAATCCTCCTCGTTCCTTTTACTGTACCTCCGTTCATATTCTCTTGTCTTCCACCTGACTTTCCACCCTCTGCTAACAATTGATTCATAGTGCAACTGCTTTTAGCGTTTCCTCCTGTTACTCCTTTCAGACCTCACTGTCAACTTCCCTTTCAGCGCTGAATGACCTCGTAGGTCCCATCGCTTGGTCTTCGGTCTGAATTTTCTATTTTCCTCTTTTCTATTCTAGTCTAATCATATTGGCGTTTTCTGAACATCCTTCGATCTCTCTATATGCATAGGATATTGAGCTGCTTCTTGAAATCAAATAATAGAGAGAGAGAGAGAGAGACCTTACCTTACCTTACCTTACCTTCCCCTTCCCTTCCCTTCTCTTACATCTTGTTCGGGTTGCCCCAGGTCCCTCAGTGTGAGGCACCTCTAATGTCTACCAGAGAGTTGTTAGCGCATCCTCCGGTATATTTTGCATCTTCCAGTCTTGGATGGTCTGGGATGCAGTTTAGATATTTGTCGAGCTTATTCATAAACACATCTACGCTCACTCCTGATATATTCCTCAGATGAGCTGGCAACGCATTGAATAGACGCTGCATTGTCGATGCTGGTGCGTAGTGGATTAATGTTCTGTGTGCTTTCCTTAGTTTTCCTGGTATAGTTTTGGGCACTATTATTCTACCTCTGCTTGCTCTTTCTGATATGTTTAGCTCCATGATGTTTTCGGCAATTCCTTCTATCTGTTTCCATGCCTGAATTATCATGTAGCATTCTCTTCTCCTTTCTAGACTCTATAATTTTTAAATTTTTAGTCTTTCCCAGTAGTCAAGATCCTTAACTTCTTCCATTCCAGCTGTAAAGGACGTTTGTACACACTATTTGTGCAATATCCTTTTTGTAGAGTGGGTACTATATCATATTGCAATATTCAAGTGGACTGCGTACATACGTAGTCCACTTGAAGAGAGAGAGAGAGAGAGAGAGAGAGAGAGAGAGAGAGAGAGAGAGAGAGAGAGTGCACCACAAGCTAAGGCTCACGTTTCATTATTCCATGTTGAACCAATTCCCTTGACAGTTTTTTTTTTTTTTTATTCGGCATTTTGCTCGTATGATTGACGCTTTCGGTATAATCATTTTAACATCTTTCCCCCCCAGGGGTGCGCGGCTGTCATCCCAGGCGAAGTTTGACAGGTTGACGTGGAACGTTGAGGAACTGGTAGGTGCAGTGCTTTTGTTTATAGATATTTTCAATAATACGCATGTATTAATATATTATATATATATATACTACACGTACATATACACACACACACATATATATATATATATGTAATATATATATATATATATATATATATATATAGATATTATAGTATTATATATATTATTATATATATTATATTATATAGTATAATATATTATACTATATATATATATCTATATATATTATATATATATATATATAATTTATATATAAATAAATATATTATATATATATTATATATTTTACATATATACATATTATATTTCTCAACGTGGAACGTTGAGAAACTGGTAAGTGAAGAGCTTTTGTTTATATATTTTCAATAATACTCAGACACATGTATGTATACATATATACATTATATATATGTATATATATAATATATATCTATATATATATATATATATATATATATATATATATATATATATATCTACACCTACAGCATATATTACCGCAGGTAAAAATATGAAAGACGGGGTATAGGTCCAGACCGGTGTCTTCTTTATTTCCAAGCCATTGATGGAGGGCTGATACGCAGTGTTGGAAATTGGAAATTGTAATGTATGATACTACAGAGATAGTACTGACGAATAGGTGTTGTCGACGCCAGTTGTAGTAGTCGTAAATCAATCAGTCAGTCATACACCACCTTTGTGATTAGGGATGCACCACTGAAATCCATAGAATTTAAATGAATTTTTAATTTTATTTTTCTTTATTTTTAATTAACAACAAACGCCTGGGGCACATGCCAATAGGGTCCGTAAAATGCAGCCTTGGGTACAAATCTATTCCTAGCTCCTGAATGCGCTGGGTTGGAAGAGGAGTCAAAGAAACGGGAAGCGAAGAAGAAGAAGAAGAAGAAGAAGAAGAAGAGGAGGAGGAGGAGGAGGAGGAGGAGGACACGGGACTTATTAATATCTATATTAAAAGGAAGCAAAGCCCCCTCGCAGCCAAGGTTATGGCAGGCCACGGCGGGAGGTCGCGACCCCTGTCTTTTCAGTCCCTCTTATTTTTTTTTTTATATATATATATATATATATCTTTCCTCATCGTGGGTTAACCAAGCGTTGGCCGCCATCTCGAGAGGAGAGAAAGCGGCATAATCCCCATTCAATCCATTCTTTGCTTGCTTCGCGGTTCATTTTACCTGAATGCCCGGCAATCTACGTGCGCTTGCATGCGGGCAAGAGCATCACCGAGAGAGAGAGAGAGAGAGAGAGAGAGAGAGAGAGAGAGAGAGAGAGAGAGAGGGTGCAAGTTTGGTCGAGTCTTTCTTTGCGGCCTTTTTTTCGTTAATTTCTCGAATAAAAAAATTACTACGCAGCCTGCTGCGAGTTCAACGTTCTTTAAAAGCTTCTCTTTATTATTCTTTCTCAGTGAATCCGCCTGGACAAAAGATGTGTGTGTGAGAGAGAGAGAGAGAGAGAGAGAGACAAAACGCGGACGCATATAGTTACCTCAGGCACTGGGGTAATAAAGATTGAATTGGCGCTGACATGTCCATCGTCGTCATTAATGATGCTTATTGTGGCCGTTGTTTATTCATAGTCTGCGCCCTGTGTAACCTCCTGTGTTGAAAAACGACATCGGGAGGGAATGACGTTCTTTTAGAATGCTCTCTCTCTCTCTCTCTCTCTCTCTCTCTCTCTCTCTCTCTCTCTCTCTCTCTCTAAGTTTTTATCTCTATCTCTCTTTTTTTTCTTTTGTTGTGTTCACGAATTGACTGATTCTGTCTTCAGCTTTATTGAGAAACTCTCTCTCTCTCTCTCTCTCTCTCTCTCTCTCTCTCTCTCTCTCTCTCTCTCTCTCTCTCTTTTGCGTTCACGAATTGGCTGATCCTCTGTCTTCAGCTGAATTAACAGACTCTCTCTCTCTCTCTCTCTCTCTCTCTCTCTCTCTCGTCTTTTTTTTTAATTTTTGAAATATCGAAGAGAGGAACAGGTAGGTGATCGAAGTTGAGGGATTATGAAAGCTTGGCTTTCTCCTGCACTGTATTTACCTTCCTCCTCCTCCT
>NC_087203.1:45469858-45484858 GCF_015104395.2 Macrobrachium nipponense
TCTCTCTCTCTCTCTCTCTCTCTCTCTCTCTCTCTCTCTCTCTCTCTCTCTCTCTCTCTCTCAACTTTTTGCTCACTTTTGTAGATTAATTTGAAATTTAATTTACACACCAAACTTCGATTTGAGTTAAAATATTCATCCCTGTAAGCTATACCATAATACTGATCTGTTTTGAAAAGTAGACGGAGTACTGAAACCAGCATTAGTAATTAATGTTTTTTTTTATTAAGACAAGATGCAGGGAAGACGCCTTCTTGAAAAATCCTCTTCTTTTCTTTTACAGTGCTTTTCATGAGGAGAGCTGAAATGGGCTGTTATGTAACATATTCAAATTAGGCTAGTAAGGTATCATCCCCTTCTGTAACCGTGGTTTCTTGATTGTTGAAGGTCCCAGTACAGATTTTTATCATTTATTCCCTGGGTGTACATTTTGTTCGTTTTGTGTGAGGACATAATCCCAGGAAAAGCAGACGCCTGTTTAGCCACTTGCTCAGTGTCGGAGAAGGATGTAAAACAAAATGATTTATATGGTGGATACTTAGTACTTTTCAGGCTGGTGTGAAGCAAGAGCTGAGAACACATAGTGGCCTTATAGTTGGTGATGTTTACCATTTGGCCATCAATCAGTTAATCATTCTGGTCTTCGCGTAGATGACGTTTTGGGTGTAACCGTATCCTTTAGCAGTAATATCAAATCTTGGTGCTCATTTTAGGCGTGCTTTACGTTATATGATTAGACTGTAAGAGTAAGTCGATACCTTATCTCTTCCATGCTGGTTGAAAGTAGCCTTGCTTACACACTGGTGATGTTTGGCAATTGTCACCTAGTTGTCGCAACGCCAGTTTTAATGACCAAAAAATCAATCGATCATGACCCTTGATATTATATAACAGTCTTGTCCGGTCCATGTGGTAAAGATACTTTGCGTCTGATAGTAAGTTTGTCTCAGGTGTCATAGCAACTTGGGTATTTCGTGTTAATTCATTCTGGCCTCAGTACTGGTGTCATCCTTATTGCTTCTCCTCCTCCTCTCATTCCTCAGCCACCGTATGTTTCCTACTGCCATCACCCCAACCAGCACTAACACTGCTACAATGATAATTGGACTACTTCTACCGTCATCTGTTCGGGGTTCCACGGGCACCGTGACTGACATTTTAGAAGCCTCGGGTAATGCAGGACGGGCTGCAAATACAGAACAGTTTAAATTTGTTTAATTTTAATTTAATTTTTTTTTTTTTTATTGAGATTGGGCTTCTCTCCTCTGCTCCTTTCGACGTGTCATTTCGTAGTGTTTCTGTCAAATGTTGTGTGGTGGTATTATTATTATTATTATTATTATTATTATTATTATTATTATTATTATTATTATTATTATTATTATTATTATTATCATATGAAGAGTATTGTCGTTTAGATGTCCGGATAAAACGTTATTTAGCTGGGAGCATTCGACAGCCATGTCATCTGGAGTAACTTTCAAACCAGGCATTGGTAGAACATTTCAAGCACGCGTAAATTTTTTTTTTCTTTATACCAAACTAAGTTTATAAATTATCATTATTGTAAATTATAGATTTTTTTTTTTTTAATTTTGTGTTGACGCAATGTTATGACAACCTTGTAAATTAGTTTAGCTTGTATGTAGGATCGCCCAGCTGATTCTGATGAGAGAGAGAGAGAGAGAGAGAGAGAGAGAGTTAGTTGCAACAGTGAAGTCCGTTCGATTATCTATGTAGGTTAGCCCGTGACGTCTATTCCGGTAATCTTTTGGGTACACCATGACTGATGGAGGATAATACTCGTCAAACACACAATTCGCATCCTTATTTTAGCTTTTAATCAAGTTTATTTATGCTTAAAGTATATAGCTTGTTTATTTCAGTATTTTATCTGTCGTGTGTTTGTGCAAATTCTACCCGAATTGTACGCGAATGCGGAAAATTAATTTGCCATTGCTTTGGCAACACTGCTGTCACCCTAATCAGCTGTTTATCTGTTGACGTGATCAGAAGCCACCTGAGAAAGAAGTCCCACAGAATGTTACGTTTTATATGAACTTATCGTCCTTATCGCTTTTTTTAAGGAATTTACTGTTAGTCAAATGTTATGGAAGCACTGACTGCTTGTCAGTCAAGTAGTGATTTCAGCAGACTAACAAGACACAAGCATTTTTCTTAATGAAGGTGTGTCCTTATTGATGAGGTAGCTGTTCGCTTTTAATGCAAGTTAGTGTCCTTAGTGAAATAATGTTTGTTGACGAAGTTTTATTCGTCAGTTTATTTTTCATGAATGATTATCGAATGCTACATTTGCTTATAATTAATCCCCTTCCGAGCGAAATCGGTTGGGCTGCCTGTAGAAAGGGTGGTATCAACTATCTCAGAAACGATAGGAAAAATACCGAAAATCATTAGAATAATTTCTCTCTCTCTCTCTCTCTCTCTCTCTCTCTCTCTCTCTCTCTCTCTCTCTCTCTTTCTTGAACACCGGGACCTTTCCCTGAGAAAAGCTAGACGACTTATCTCAAAAACTAACCATAAGGGGTTGGGCTGGTGCAGTACTATAGTAGATTCACATCAACCATGCATCTGATGTCTTGGCCAGTCCCTTATGACGCTTCTGATTGGCTGTTCATAAGCCAGTCACAGGGCTGGAAACTCTCTCGAGAGAGAGAGTTCACGTAGGCAGGATGTATGTTCCACTCCTCCTGAGGGATGTATCCCTCTGGAGAGGTGGAACACATCCTGCCTATGTGAACTCTCTCTAGAGAGACTTGAGAATTTCCAGCCCTGTGAATGGTTCATCAACAGCCAATCAGGAGCGTCGTAAGGGACCGGCCTAGACATCAGATGCATGGTTGATGTGAATCTACTATAGCAGAGAGCTCAGGAAGCTTCTTCCCGCCATCGTTTCTCCCTCCTTGCAATGGCTCTGGAACTCTCCTTTCATATCGACTGCTTTATTCAAGAGATCCTCCTAACAACTTCCTAATGATCTTGCTATTCCCAATCATGGGTTTCGCGGATCCCTGGGGTTCCTCATTCCATCGTCAGGGGTTCCGCAAAAAGTCTTGAAATTATTATATGATTTATATTAAGTAATTTATATATATATATATATATATATATATATATATCTATATATATATATATATATATATATATATATATTAGTGCCTGTAGATTAAGGTTCCCTAGGATATGAAAAATTGTTGTAAGGGTTCCTTGAGGGTATAAAGATTGGGAATCACTGTAAATTCAGACCAGGTCCTAATCGCTCTCTCCTCGAGGAGATTTGAGTCGTTTGTCGTTTCGTGGACTTTTAATTTGTAATATCCTACAGAAAAAAAGTAATATCCTACGGAAAAAAATATCCTACAGAAAAAAGTAATATCCTACAGAAAAAATGTAATATCCTACAGAAAAAAGTAATATCCTACAAAAAAAATATCCTACCGAAAAAAGTAAAAAAAGATCTAAACAGAAAAAAGTAAATCCTACAGGAAAAAAAAGTAATTATCTACAGAAAAAAGTAAAATCCTACAGAAAAAAGTAATATTCTACAGAAAAAAAGTAATATTCCTACAGAAAAAAAGGTAAGCCTACAGAAAAAAGTAACTTCCTACAAAAAAAAGAAAAATAATATTCCTAAGAAAAAAGTAAAAAATACGGACAGAAAATAAAATCATACAGAAAAATGTAATATCCTACAGAAAAAAGTAATATCCTACAGAAAAAATATCCTACAGAAAAAAAGTAAAAAAGTAATAATCCCACAGAAAAAAAGTAATATATCACAGAAAAAATATCTACAGAAAAAGTAAAATCATACAGAAAAAAGTCTGTGAGGCTTATGTTATTATCACTACTGTTTGTCTGTGTATACACATCAGCGTGTCTGTGTCTGTCGCGCTTACGTTGTCATCGAAACTCCTCCCCCACGATGTGTCAAGATTTAGCCAACAACCTGCCGGTACGGGCTCTTGCTCCCAAAGCAGCCCGTAGAATCCCTCCCACAGGGGTTTTCTTCTGTCTAACTTGGTGCAAATTCTGACTAGATTTTATGGCTACTTGACAGACTCGGGGAGTAAGGCTACAAACTACTTTGTTGGTGGTGGTGGTCTTGTTTTTCTCCTCCCCCATAACCCTTTACACCCTCTGATGGAGGGGAAGTTGGTGCCTAAACTTTATAGTATTTCTTTCGGAAACATGATGTCCTAGTGGTCTTTTATTGATAATGTGGTTTTTGGGACTGTAAGGAATATGATATTGTGATGTACTTTGTATAGTTATTGGTATAGTTTTTTAAGAATATATTTTTTTCTTCTTTTTTTTGCACAAAAATAAATGTTGAAAAGTCGCCTTGGACGAATTGATAATAGATTTTTGGATCCATTTTTGGGCTCGTTGAGATATTTGGCCCCGAAAAAGGCAGACCACGCTACGTAGACTCGACTTGTCAAGTTTATAAAATTCAGTGAAAAGAATTGAAGTGAAATGCTACGAAATTAAGAGTTTTAAGATGAGATTTGAAGGGCTGTAACCCATCACATTTGTGGCTGAACTGTGATTATTTGAATTACTCTTGAAAGACACGCGGGGCCTATACCTACCTTTCCCGCAGTTGAACGCCACCTGGAGGTCCTGTCCCTCGGGCACTCTCACGTACAACTTCTTGAAGGGCCTTGCGTTCACCTTCTTGAACCGACGCTGGAATCCTTGAGGGAGACTCGCAGATTCTCTCCTGCAGACACGTTGACGTACACCCAGTCTCGCAGTTGCACGAGGTTGTTGAGTGCCCCTCGAGACTTGTAGGTCACGGTCCTCTGCCTGTTGCTGTGGACAGTCGTCGGCCAGCTGCTGAGGGTGAAGGTCACGTCGCTTGCGCTGCCCTCCCTCAAGAGCTGCAGAGTCCCAACGTTCGCTCCCGTCTGGGACTCGAACTCCAGGTCGATTTCCTCCCAGGGGTCATCTGTCGGGGTCCTCAGGGCCAAGGTCACCTGAGATTTGATCTCGACGGAGGGCGTCCAGGATTCTCCAGAAGACGTGCCGTTGAGTGTGTAGATATGACAGCCTGTGAAAGGGAGGCCAATTCTTTGAGTTTGCTTATGGAATGGAATATATAATGTAGGCCACAGGCTAACCACTGGGACCTATGAGGTCATTCATCGCTGAAATGGAAAATGAGAGTAGAAAGGTCTGAAAGGTGTAACAGAAGGAAAACCTCGAAACAATTGTTAGAAGAAGGTGGTAAGTAAGAAGGAAGAAAGAGAACATGAACGGAGGTACTGTAAAAGGTATGAAAGTTTAGTTTGCTTATGGATGTATAAGCTTGAAGATATTTTTGCAGAGGAAAATTTGCAATTCGGGTGAACAAGGACAATGTTGCATTAAATAATAATAATAATAATTATTATTATATTATTATTATATTATTAGTATTATTATTATTATTATTATTATTATTATTATTATTATTCAGAGGATGAACCCTGTTCATATGGAAGAAGCCCACCACAGGGACCACTAACTTGAAATTCAAGCTTCCAGAGAATATTATGGTATTCATTAGGAAGAAGGAAGAGGAGGTAAAGGGAAATACAGAAAGAAGAGGTCCCACTTATTAAAAAAAATAGATAAATAAATGAACGAATAGATAACAAAAAATGTAATAAATGCAAGGGTATTAATACACTGCATCTTCCTTTGCACTTCTGAAGTTTCAGTTGCACAGGATTAAATTGATTAGAGAAACTCTCTCTCTCTCTCTCTCTCTCTCTCTCTCTCTCTCTCTCTCAATATATAACATTAGAGTCTACACTTGAAGGAAAGTTGTCAAAATCATCATAGAATTTAGACACCTGTATTGAGTTTGAAATTATATATGTAACAGACCTTCCCCACCCCATCCACCCCCCCCCCCCCCCGGGTGGGTGGGGATATTGCCGTCAGTGGGCCTGGTGTCTTAGTTTTATGTACCCCACCGCCGCCTGGTATAGTATGCCTGTGTGTGTGTGACTTGCATGTCAGTCCATTCAGTCATGTCAATGGCCGTCAAAGCGCGTGTCGAAACGTATAAGGTAATAAGTTGAATGCCTTAGAAACAGCCATTATTTTCAGTACTACTGTCCTCAGAGAGGCTCTTCTTCCTCCTCCTTCTTCTTCTGCTTCTTCTTCTTCTTCTTCTTATTATTTATTATTATTTTATTATTATTATTATTATTATTATTATTGTTGTTACTGTTGTTGTTGTTTAAGATTAGGGTGAAACAGTACTGGTGGTCGGTGTGGCGAGAGTAAACGAAAGATAAAAACCTCCGATAAGATAAGTTATCGTATTACTCATACCAATTTCTAGTTTTCTGTAAAAGAAAACTATTGAGCCGGCTTTTTCCTGTCCATCCGTCTCCGTCCGCACTTTATTATTCTGTCCGCCCTCAGATCTAAAAATCTACAGAAGCTAGAGGGCTGCAAATTGGTATGTTGATCATCCTCTCTCCAATCATCAAACATACCAAATTGCAACCCTCCAACCTCAGTAGTATTGATTTTATGTAAGGTTAAAGTTAGCCATGGCTCGTGCATCTGGCAGCGCTTTCCTGGGGCCAAAGACGCACCCTCACTCTACCGCATCTGGTGAGCAACTGAGTTTGTTCACGCAGTCCTAGTTGTTTTTTTTTTGTTTGTTTTTTTCTTGCCTATCAGATATTCAGGAAACATGTTCAACCATTCAGCAGTGATCATTTGTAGCCTAACCATTCAGTATACCTGAAGGGACGTACAGCCGTCAGTGCACCGCACCTGGTGCCCCGTAGGCATTACTTAAAGGTCTGTGCAGCGTCCCTTCGGCCCGTAGCTGCAACCCATTTCGTTCCTTTTACTGTACCTCCGTTCATTTTCTCTTTCGTCTCACCTTTCACTCTCTCCTAACAATTGTTTCCCCGATAGGGTGGTAGTGCCGTCAGTGGCCCTCATGCGGTGCACTGTAGGCATTACTTAAGGTTCTTTGCCAGCGTGCCTTCGGCCCCTAGCTGTAACCGTCTTTCGTTCCTTTTACTGTACCTCCTTTGATATTCTCTTTCTTCATCTTACTTTCCACCCTCTCCTAACACTTGATTCATAGTGCAACTGCTTTGTGGTTTTCCTCCTGTTACGCCTCTCAAAGCTTTAGCTGTCAATTTCCATTTCCGCGCTGAATGACCTCTTAGGTCCCAGCCCTCATAACAAAAACAGCTGTAATCACTAGACAACTCACCCGTCGGTTCTTTAGCTCCTACAACTTCCGAAAGCAGTATAGTGACCGCCATCACCATCACCATCACCATACACGTCTTCGTCATCGTGAAGACGAATTGATCCAGTGGTGCTGCACAGTTTGTACAATCGACTACTAACGGTACATCGCTATGTACCCGAACCGCGCCGAGTATTACCTGGGTGGGGTTTCGGGGTGGGGGTTTTGGGGGGAGATAAGGCGAGGCGATTTTATCGGTCCCCGATAAAGATGCTGGACATTTTTTACTCTCAAAGGATTTTTACATTTGCTGTTTTCTTATCTCTGGGGGAAGGGTGAGGGGGTGCCTGGACCCCATTCATTTTGCTTCAGACCCTTGTTTGGGGGGGGAGGGGGTTAGTGCCGTCAGTGCGCCTCATTCGGCGCACTGTGGGCATCACTCAAGGTTGTTTGCAGCCTCCCTTTCTGAGGCCCATAGCTCCAAACCCCTGTCTTTCCTTTTATCGTGCCTCCGTTCATATTCTCTTTCTTATACCTTTCTCTTAACTTCTCCCATCAGTTGTTGAAGAACTTGAGTTGACTAGAAATGGAGGAATATGATCCATTGTATTTTGAAGTTTTCATTTACCTATAGGTTCACTACATCTTAGATTTGTATGAGAATTTCTATTTTATTTTATTTTGTTTCTAATATAATTATAATTTCATAAAAGACATAATAAATGGATGCACCACAAGTGATGAACAATTCCCCGGTAGTATATTCCTTCAGCCTCATGTTTGAAGACTAAGAATGTAAAATTGTTGAGCTCTCCTAATGTTGGTTTCTGGAAAAAGGCAATTGGAATTTCAGCCATTGTACCCTTATCTGTAAAAAGTTGATAGCAGGTGATAGTGATATCTGTAGTTGTTGTTTTTTTTGTTTTTATTAAGTAAAGTTGATTACAACAAAAATAATCATTGTGTACAACAAAGTAATGGCAGTAATGCCCCATAGTTTTATAAATTATCTTTTGGAAAGTAGTTGTCATCATGTATACCTGTATTTTTCTTGCGAGAGAGTTGAGACAATGTACACCACTCTGGTGCTCCTGTAGTTATGTTGCACAGGCAATTCCTTGAGAGAGTCCTGGAAGAACGTTGCCAATTGCATATCGTTGCCACAAAATTGGACTCGTGTTACCCTGACCTGGTTCAAGCCCCCGGGAATACATAGCACAAGGTTTGCTTCTTCCTTTGACTTGTTGTTGGTGATATCTTCGGTGATATGGATATCAGTATCTTCCTTTAGTTCTTGGCATTTAGTGACAAGTTTACAATAACGTTTCTATAATTACTGAAGTTATTCTGTTCTCCACTATATCTTGAGTTTTTTTCGTCTAGTAATGAAATCGTATCTTATTTTATAAATTAACTTATATTCCAAACTTTGGTCTCTTGGCTTCTCATTTGAATTCTTGAGAATTGCTGTCCTCCTGCTGAATGTTATAAGTCCTCGTCATCCATTTCTGGAGATTCCTCTTCAGTATCTGGAGTGTTAGTGGTGTTCTGTATTTCTTGTAACCGAGTTGGGACTGTACCTTCGTTTTCACCCATATTTCTAATAAGTGTACGTGTCATTGGCTCCTCATAGACTGCCGTCTCTCCATAGGCATTGCCAATGTTCTCTGGATGGTCGTTTCGTAGGCTACCCTGAATCGTTTGCTTATTTGTGGAGGTGCTCTCATGTTGAGGATCTTGGCTGTTCCCCAGATGACCTTCAGTATTTCGGCCTAAATCATTTCCAGCTTTATGATTATCTGCTGTACCTTCATCATTAATACTTAATAGAGTTAAAGCATCTATTACTTCATCAAATGAATCATCAATAGTATGGTCTTGTGCAGTACTCACTGGCGTTTCCTCGGGAATTGGGTCCACTAAG
Source organism: Macrobrachium nipponense (assembly GCF_015104395.2). Classification (NCBI taxonomy): domain Eukaryota; kingdom Metazoa; phylum Arthropoda; class Malacostraca; order Decapoda; family Palaemonidae; genus Macrobrachium; species Macrobrachium nipponense. The sequence goes on from NC_087203.1 coordinate 45,479,020, forward strand.
TTATTTTGGTAGCTCCCTTCCAGTTTTGACGTTGGGGTTTGTTCTGGTAAGATCTGGCTCTCGAGATCTTGCAGTTGGGAATCACTGACTATTTGGGCATTGTTGTTCGCAGTTTGTGGCTCTTGATTCTCGTTCAAACCCCCAGAAATACATTCAGGGTTTGGGTCTTCTTTAGACTTACCATTGGTCTCTTCTTCGGTGATTTGGGTATCAATATCTTCTTTTACTTCATGACACCTAGTATTTAAATCAGAATTCCCATCAAGAGGTTCCTGTACAATTGACGCTGTGTCCGGACCTTGTGTTGTCTTAGAATTTTGAGAATTTTGAGACACAAGAGCTTGGGCTTCACCATCTATACCATCTTCTTGCCTATCTTTAGCACTATTTTTGGAGTGCAAACGGGCCTTCTTCCTCCAGAAGTAGCATCCTGTTCCTGTAGCGGCTGCCACTAACAGGAGAAATATAACGACTATTGCAACTCCTGTCTGTGACCCTGCTTCTGATTCTGTTGACGAAGGTAGTAGCGATGCTGAAAGGTCATCAGATGTCACTGTTTCTGGTGGAGGTGGGTCATTGTGGATGCTCGATTTTCCTGTGAAGAAAGAGTGGGTTAAGCCTGACTCAGAACTGGCATATGCAGAGAGATTAATTTGTGTTGTCTAATGGTTCACATGCAGTTTTTGCATGTTGGTTGTATGGAAGGTGTTTTATGTGTCTGTGTTGAATAACAGAAGTTCATTTTTCATTTGCTTATTTTGAGTGAAAAGCTCCATAATCATATAATGTGGTACTGTGTAAGCCTATATCATTGAGTAATATCAGTGAGAAAAGACATAGCATTGGTTATCAGCTACAATTTTACTTCTCATAAGAATTCTATCCATATTTACAACCTTACCATGCAATTACTTGGGCTTCATTAATCTGTTATGACAGTTTGGGGATTTCTAGTGCTACATCTTGAACCTGGGCTTTAGTTGTCTTATTTAGTTGTTGATATTTCACGTTTGATCTCAGAACTGTGAAACGTTTTACAATTATGGATTTTTTTTTTTGCCTATGTGAAAAGAAATTTTTCATTGCTCTTCTTAAGTGCATACTAAAATTTAAATTTTTTTCTGTTTATGCCATATTTTAAGTTTGGTTTATGGAGGTTTATGTTTTTTAAAGTGTGAAATCTACTACAATAAAGTTAAAGTAGGCTACTTTCTTACCTGAATAAGTCCATGTATAATATGAACTTTCATGCATTTTATATAGTGAATATATGTACAGACACAAATACATGCTGGGATGGGTTTTTACCCAGAAAAATCAGATGCCATCAGGACATGAGCCCTTTGAACATTTATGAGCATGGCATGGAGCTAGCAGTCTCATCTCAGATATAATTGACTGAAACGAGAACGATACTACTATCTGACGCCATCTTCACTAAGGGAGGAAAAAAAGGTGTGTGTGAAAAAACGTTTACATACATTTTCTGCTGTACAATCACTTTGGTGCCATGACGAAATGACTTGAGGGTTGTGTCCTTTCATTCAAGCCTTTTGCAGAGATCCTACTACCTTCCTTGCTTCTCTTACTCTGGTATTCACCTCATCTTTCATTCTAGTATCATCCTGAATAGCTTTATATTAATCAACCACTTCTATTCTTCCAGACTAACTGAATAGTTTCAGTGAACCTCGTGACCATATTAGTGCTACAGTAATCATTTTGAACTTCTTTCATTTTCAAAGCCTTTGAAGCCTTTTCATCAGGTATTTGCATCATCACCAATATGAATCACTCACTCGTCATAGCGCCTCAGTGGCGTGGTCAGTTTGGTCTTAGCCTTCCCCCTCAGTGGCCACGAGTTCGATTCTCGGTCATTCCATTGAAGGGTGAGAGATGTATATTTCTGGTGGTAGAAGTTCACTCCGACGTTGGTTCATGAAGACGTTAAAACCGTTGGTCCTGTTGCTGAATACCACTGGTTCCATGCAACGTAAAAACCCCATACAAACAAACAAACAAAAACTCACTCATCTTGCATGACCTCATTATCATAGAACTTTGCACCCATATACCTTGTCCTTTCTTTACTTCTCGCATCACTGCTTCCAGTGAACAGCTATGGAAACAACACACCCTATTCAGTCCAATTTTTACTCTCTACTAGTCACTCTACCTTCTACACTTTCTAAATCACTTTGATTGTGGTGAAACTTTAGATCAGTCACTTCCAATTACCCTTGACACCATGCTTCCTCACCACCCCCATTTAGCAACTCGCAATTTCTCTTTGCGATCTGCAATCAACTCTGGATCTTTGAACTTCACCCCCTTCTGTACTCCTTTCACAATCTGTTTTCTAATTCTACAAACTTTTGCCTACTCCTCTAATCTGTATGTCCATCTGTCCATCCATAAAGCTATTAAACCGCCTAGGAGACTTAATGCACTGTTTTCTCTGACTGGTTTTTACACCCAGTCAGTCACTCTCCTGTCCAACTCATTTTCAGTACCTTTGATGTAGAGTCTCTGTCCATTATCCTGTCGAGAGAATTATGTGGTCATTGTAATGTACATGAAACTTTTCACTTTACATGAATATATCACAACTGTTTCATATTGATCCTGGCATCCTCTTATAATCCTGTAATAAGTCCTATATTTTCAATCAAAGTTTGTCACCTGTATCACCTTTTCATCTATACAAAGGAACAATCACTCGGCTGTTCTATTCCTATGGAACTTTCCCTCACTCAATCATACTTTGCCTACCATGATTAACCACTCATCAATACCATCAGTATTTTCAATACTGCTCCAGTACTTAATAGGACACTTTGACATCATCTAGCTTACTCTTCCATGTACAGTGGTAGTATCCAGCTAATTCTTCCATGTACTGTAACATCATCCAGCTAACTCTTCCTTGTACAATGACATAACCATCCATCTACTGGGCTGGCTCACAACAAGGATCTCTGCATGCCAAATGCATGTATACAAGAAACAGCATACGTCACACATTTTTATGCACATATTATCATTCATATTAATGAATGATAATATATTATTCATATTAATTAAGAGCCAAGAAATTCCAGTAGATGAGCAGCCATCACTTTTCTACAAGCAGATGATGTGGCTCATAACACTACCGGCTGCAGAGTCCAATCTACAAATGCTTATAAGGAAAACCAAATAAATTAATTTGGTCAGAAAATCAAGTAAGGCATTTCTTTCAGCAAAACAGGCAACAACTTTTGCAACCACATTAATATTTCCTCTACCCCATAGTTCCCTCACTTTGATGACGGACATGAGTAACACAGCGATGGGCGCCGTACTTGAACAGGGCCCAGATGATGGTCATCATTTGTTGGTGTTCTTCTGCAAGACGTTAACGTCAGCAGAACAAAAGTACTCCACCTTGGACAAGGAGCGCCTCGCAGTCTGCAAAGCCATCTGTCACTTCCACCACTCGAAGGAACGCCCTCACAGACAGTTTAGTGACAAATGTAATACACATGACAGCCTACAGCCCAGAAGCTAACGGCATCATCGAAAGGCTACACAAGTCGTTGAAAGCATCACTCACCACCAGATGCCAAAGCGGGAGTTGGAGTAAGGAGTTACCATGGGTCTTACTGGGGCTGAGAACGTCACCACTTGTGGAATTTAACGCATCTCCAGCAGAAGCCCAGCAGACGTCTTTCAAAATCCAACGAGCTCAATATCCCGTCCGACACCTGTAAAGCATGAGAACGAATAATGTTGGCCAAAACTACCTAGCACATAGCCAGGAAAGTGTATGTCCCCAGCAAACTGCAAAATGCAAAATATGCTGTCATATGGGTAGATGCACACAGGATCCCCCTCTCCCCAGCCTATTCGGGACTCTCATCCATAGAAGACACAAGGCCTACCTGATGACAGTGGGCAGCAGGAAAACATGGGTCTCCATAAACTGCTTAAAGTCAGCATCCTCCCAGACACCTACAACTGTAGGCCTCTCTAAGGGGGATGGGGAGTCCTGTAGGGTCCTACGCAGACAGACACATGCCATCCATCTACCTGGCCAGCTAAAATTTTCACAACAAGCATGTCTGCACGCCAAACACACATATACAGCAAACAGCATAAGTCACGCATCATTTGTACATATATATTAACATTCATATTAATGTTATGTTAAGTCTATCATTATTACCAAATGCATTACAATGTCAGCATTTCAGATATATGTACCGTAACTTCATTTGTATCCTGTACATCGATTTATATTATATATCTTTCCATCCTTCAACAAACAAGTTGACTGTACTGTTACCGCCGTTTTGTTTGCCTCGTGTCAGGCACTACATTTCCACTCGCAAGAGCTATTGACCCGTCTATTTATTGTCTGAAATCAGAAGTTTGTAGACACAGCTTACTAACACCTTTGCTACAACGTCCAACTAGCTCTTCCATGTACAATTACAAAATCTACTAAATTTCTGAACCACTTACTCTGAATTTTTTGATGTGGATTTGTCTACGGTTTAAATAGTGTGTTTTTGTTGATCACCCCTTCCCTTGGTAACCAAACCAATTTGTCTTCATTAATGCCCAAAAGTTGTTTTTCTGGGCCTAAGGAAATGTTTTGAATTACCTTGTTTGCACTCAAATCCAACTCTAATGTGCTGATTGGCCGGCACGTAAGCGGAGACGAACTTGAATGGTGCTGTGTTGACCGTGAAGGTCTTTTCAATGGTCCTGCCCACTGTGACATGCAGGCTTGTGTTTGAACGTCGCAGAGTGATGGTTGTCCATTGAACAAACAGATCTTTGGGCTGTGCTGGTATCTGGTGCTTTTCGCTCTGAGGACCCGATTCACTCGGGCCCCAATCACGGAAGGTCATGTCAGTAGCGTTACCCCTTTTCCTCATCTGGAGGTAACCTATAGGATGTTCATCTTCAGACTCGAAACTGAGGCCAAACTCTTTCCAGTCGTAATTTTGGGTCTGTACTGTTGCTTCAATTGTATCGTGGAATGCGTGGGTACTGGACCAGTGTTCGTCATCTGGCTTTCCAAGACTGATGATGTCACATCCTAGAAAGAGAGAAATAAAAGCCTTTGTTAAACAAGGACCCAGTAGAGGTTATGACATATATGTCAGTGTATTCTGATAAACTACATTATTTAGAGTCTTACTAATGCTTGTCAGTATAGGTAGTCACTCATTATGGCAATGTCCTTTGCATTATTATGTACCTACGATGTATAGGATAAAACACTAAGCTTTTAAATTCCTTGGTGATGTGGTTTCAATAAAAAGCACTTCTTATTGAAGCCATGTCAACGAGGAATATAAATCTCCACCCTGGATTATCTCTTTATCCTCTTTCCATGTCTTCTTTTGCTCAATGAACATTCTGCCATGATAAAAAATTGTAACCCCGCCCTCCCTTTGTATAAGTAAGCTTGGCAACCTCTCCTTGATAGTTCCTCGTCGGACGAGTGGTTTTCGCTCTCGGCTACCAATCCGGTGGTCTGAAATTCAGTTCTCAGCTCAGCCAATGCAGAATGTATTTCTGGTAATAGATATTCATTTCTCAATACAGGCAGTCCCCGGGTTACGACGGGTTCGGCTTACGACATTCCGAGGTTAAGGCGCTTTACAATTATATTCATCATTAATTATTTCCGGGGTTACAACGCATGTTCCAGGGTTACGACGCCTACAACACTGATCTGGCAGAAGAAATATGACACCAAAAATGCAAATTAATCAATATTTGAAGCTTATTTTGATGAAAAGTGCAATAAGTATGCAGTTTACATAGTTCTGAATACACCCAA
>NC_087203.1:45487358-45512358 GCF_015104395.2 Macrobrachium nipponense
CTTCTATGGCAACCTTTTTTTTTCTTCTTATATGTACACTGTCAGTAACATTGTGATCTTTTCGTAAGTTACATCCTGTTTATCTCTGTATTCCCTTTATCCGCTAGACTCGTTCTAAGAATCCCTTTGGCTGCATGATATCGCAGTTCTTATCTCAGCGGAAAAGATAAAGATTCTGTTACATTATATTGGCCGTCTCTGTTGTTAACACATGATGCAAATATGTTTCTTATTATAAATTTTTTTTTCTTTATCATTTCGTATTTGGTTTGGCTCTGGTGTTTTTTTTTCTTTAGTTTTTATTGTTATTCCTCTGCTGATTTTCATTCATATTCTCAGTGGCCTTATTTCTTTTATTCTCAGTTTTTTTATCAAGGGTATTGCCCAGGTAAGAGTATCAGTCGATCTTCACATAGGAGAAGGAAGTATCTTTGGAACATAGAATATTGGAATGTTTAGTATTGGAACGTTTAGTATTGGAATGTTTAGTATTGGAATGTATGGTGTTGGAATATACAGTATTGGAATGTACACTATGGGAATATACAGTATTGTAATATATAGTATGGGAATATACAGTATGGGGATTTACAGTGTTGGAATATAGTACTGTAAGGGAATATACAATATTGGAATATACAGAATTCTAAACACAAAGACCCTTTTCTTGCACCGAGACTTATCTTTGCCTGTTATCTTACAGATGTCGGTCGGGTATTTAGGAGGGGGGGGGGGGGTCCTTTCATGACACAATGTCCCCCCCCCCCACCCATAATCAATGCCTTTTATCTTTGCTGCTGATAAGTTTTTTGTTATCACTTTTCATTTGAGAATTTTTTTCTGGCTAAACCTTTGTGTGTGCACACCCGTAGGTGGGTAGTGCCGTCAGTGCATCTCATGCGGTGCACTGTAGGCATTACTTAGGTTCTTAGCAGCGTCCGTTCGGCCCCGTAGCTGCAGCCCATTTCATTCCCTTTGCTGTACCTCTGCGCATATTCCCTTTCTTCCGTCTTACTTTTCACTCTCTCCTAACAATTGTTTCATAGTGCAACTGCGAGATTTTCCTCCTGTTACACCTTTGAAACCTTTCCGTTGTCAGTTTACCTTTCTGCGCTGAATGACCTCATCGGTCCCAGAGCTTGCCTTGTGCCAGAATTCCATATTCGATTTCACAGAGCTCCTTCGGTGCAGTAGGTCCGGGAGAGAAACCAACCGTGAGTAATTAATTTAGCTGTGCTGGAGTTGGCGGGGAAGTAAAAGAATGAGGCTGGTAGAGGCTACATGGGCTGTAACTGGGTCGGAGCAAAAAGTTTGTAATTGGTTGTTTTTGTGTGTGTGTGTGTTTTATTTTTGTGTGTCACTGATTTCCGAGTCCCAAGAGGCCGTCCGTCACGAGCAGGGAGGCTGCTTCTAAAAGCATTTCTATCACGAGAGACAAATTGTATACCAGTTAGTCCACTGGAGAATCTTGTGGTCAGAGAATAGAAGGACCTGGTTTGAGTGAGGGAGCTGGAAGGACAGTCATCCGGAAGGTTTCTATGGAGATCTCAGTTTCACATGAAATTATTGTTAGAATTATGTAAAAGAGAGGGAAAAAAAATAAAAAAAGAGAGGGAGGTACCTGGCTTAAAAAACCGTGTAATCATGAAGGAACAATGGGTTTGAAAAGGGATGAAAGCTTACGAACTGGGTTTCCAGGAACAGGGAAACAGGATATTCTCAGAGAGAGTGGAGAGATTAATGTTCCTTGCTGCCTGGAGCTGCTGTAGTAGACGAAGAATCGTTGTTGGTTCTACCCTACCAGCAACGGTTCTTCGTCTACTTCGTCTACGGCGCCACTAAGCCAATCTGTTAAAGGTTGTTATCTTCTGACATTAGGCACAGACTCTGTGAGAATGAAGTATTGTGCTTGGATATGAACACTAGGAGTTGCGTTCAGAATCTGACAGAACATGACGCAATTCTGCTTCCTTGAGCGTTCACCAATGGCAGTACGGCAGTACAGTGGGTACTCGTTCGTGTATGCTCATTAGTTATATTTTATCCTTTCAGTCTTTGAGACAATACTCACAGTTTGGGTCACCATATCAGGTGCGTTTATTTATATTTATATTTTTGGAAGAAAGAGAGCTTCCTTTGGAATGTTTTTACATTCCAGGTGATTTTTACGAGAGAGAGAGAGAGAGAGAGAGAGAGAGAGAGAGAGAGAGAGAGAGAGAGAGAGAGAGATGGAGGTTTAATTAGTTGAGAGGTTTAATTAGGTCGAGAAAAGGAGGTAATGCAGCTGGCATACGTATAGAATGAACATCAAACGGGTACTGTATTGATAACGATTTCTTTTGATGCTGTTAAATGTAAATTGATTATGTAGGTTCTTTTTCACCACTCCACTTCTCGGTGTGGTTCTGACCCCACAATAAGCTGTAGGCCCCGTTGCTAATTAACCAATCGGTTCCTTGCCACGTAAAACTATCTATTCCTTCGGGCCAGCCCTAGGAGAGCTGTTCATGAGCTTAGTGGTCTGGTAAAACTAAGATATACTTAACTCCACTTTATTCTCTCTCATGATACTTCTTTCACTTGACCAGGTAACTGTCTCTGTTCTATCCTGCCCAAGTTCGAAAGGAAGCCGTTTGGGGTGTCATGGGTTGCATTAGAGGAATCCTGTCATTGTGTATGTCAAGGATCCCGAGTGTTATCCTACAGGATCAAGTTGAATCTGAAAAGTATTGATCACTGCGTTAAAATACGTCCTAACACGTTGGAAACTTTTGGCACACATCACGAACAAGTTGAATACATGTCAAGGACTCATTGGTACTCTTAAATGGTGCTTAAAATGATTAGCAAGCATTGTGTGAAGGCTTGTTCTCCACTTAAGGTCGTCGACGTGTTTTCAATCTTGTGATAAGCATGCGATATGTGTGCGATAAGTTTCAGACGTGTTTGATGACAAGGCGTACACTAGTGTAGATGTACCTTTACGAAGGTCCAGTAGGTGCCAAACTCTCTGGGCTGAATTTAGGGCAGCAGGGTATTGCTGCCGTTGAGGGCGGTTGTGGATCTGTAGCTAAAAGATGTTTAAGGTTAAATGAAAATCTTCTGGAATAACATATTTCTAAAATCGTGAAGTGAAACTTAACTAAAGTTACCAGTGGTGGCTGATTTCACAAGGAGGAAATAATACTGGGGAATTAGTCGGTTTTAAATTTAATGGACAATGTCTGATTTTACATCAGTTTTGGAGCACCAGAAAGACACTTTTTTAAAATTTTTTTTTTACTGAATGTTAAAAAGTGATTCTGAAACCGGTATTCAGTTTTACAAGCTGTAAGAAAATAGTCAAAGTTCAGACTAATTAAGAAAGATTTAATCAAAATTCAAACTAGTAATTAACATATATAATGCTATATCATTAATCCTATGTTAAATTTTTACATTATCTTGATGTGTGTAGAATGAGGAGTGGTTGGTCCTGGCTATGCAGATGTGTGGCAGTTCTCCAAGTTCGTGAACATTCCAGGACACCTAAGAGCTGCAATAGCGAGAAAAAAAACATTACAATTTGCCAAAAACCTTATTCAAAGGAAATTTTATTCCCGCACCAATAATTGAACCTAATAAAACTGTCAATCAATAAGCCATGGAAAAAAACCACACTCCAGCTTTAGGTAGTAATATAAAATATAAATCACCAAACAACTGTAAATTAAGCACTGTTATCGATTCACATCACTTATACATCTGGTAACCTGATATATCCATTACGACGCTCTGATTGGCTAGTGACCAGCCAGTCACAGGGCTGGAAACTGCTCCGACCTCTCCTGACAAACACGTCTTTCAAAACTCCCTGTGACTGGCTAATCAGGAGCGTCTTAAGGGATGATACTGGATATCAGATGCACGGGTGCTGTGAATTAATGATAATGTAGTAAAAAAAAAAAAAAGTAGCGCTGAGTACGAAAACAAGCATGAATATATGATTCCAGTTTCCAGTTGATGGGGCTGGAATGGGGACAGAGTGCAGTGAATTATCCACCCTAGGTAAACAATTGCTAAGCTCACTGCAGAATTCACCTTATAACTTTTTTTTTTTTTTACTTTTATTCAAAAATTAAAAAATACACTACATTATTTCAACAATTAAAAATGTTTAAAACAAGAATTTTTTTAAACAATTTTCTTCAGTTTTTCTGCAGACAGAATTAATTAAAACCATCTCAGGTAATTTAATCTCACCTTAAGGAAAAAGTTTCATTTTTAGTAAGCTTCTGCATATGGCTTATCCATATACGATACACAATAATTACAAATAAGGAGAACTGCAGTGGTCCTATCTTGTACATTTAGCTTTAATGTCTAATTTTATAAAACTGATAATGAGGAGAACCCACCGGCAGTTGAAGCTCTCTGCTGTACTGAAAAATCCATGATTGTAGAGATGACGATGATGTCCATCCGCTGAGCTATTCCAAGAGCACTCCCCAGAATGGCAATGTTACTTAATAATCCATTTCTGCACTGATGAAATTAGTATAAACATAGCATAAATTAAAATCCTCCTGTAAGTGCGAGAGATGAAGCGTTCAGCGTGGAGGTACCAATAGAGAAGACCTTTCCTGAGACGTTATTGTTAGCCTCTGCACTGATTCTATGGTTTCTGTAGTGTTGAGTTGTTTGGCAGGTTGAACTCAAGCCAAAGTTGTTTGGCAGGTCAAATGCAAGCCAGCAACTTGCTGGTACTCCTAAACGGTGCTCCAAACTATTGTCTAGCAATGGGAGTGATTGAAATAATGAATGGAATGGCATACAGTAGGGCCTCTTGGAAGTCCCACTTCCAACCAGAGGACCTCTTAGATGGGTTATCATCATCAGATTCATTAAATTTACAGTGAATTCCAGCTGATAAGAATGTCTATCAAAGGTAAATTTATTAATAGTTAATGAAATATTTCACGTCAGACAAACATTCAGCCCAACATTGAAATTTCATACATATGTTGTTAATATCAGGTGTCTTGCTCAGACTTTTAACCAGGCAAATAGTGTTTTTGCAATCCATGTCATTCCTTTTGGTATGTATGTGCCATGGATTTGTGGATCTATCCCATTTGATTCGCTTGTCATGTGACATGCAAGTATTTCATGTTTGCTTACTTATGGGAGCTAAAGTTGGCTGTGGTAAGTATGATTGAAAGCAGCCTCACGAACTCTAGTTTATGACTATTATGTCCACATCGTTCAATAACACATACACTTATCACCAGCCTTATATTTCAGGTGATTTCTACACCATCTCTTCATCACTACTTGGAAGTCCCTTCTGATAGGCCTCATTGTATTCCATTCTGTTTGTTATTTCACTCACTTCCATCGCGCTGTGGTTTTCTTCTGTGATTTCACTGGTTTCCATCGGTTGGTGATGCTCACTCCTCCGGATTTTCTTCTTTCTTGAGGAAGTCACAGAAAGTTGGCAGCCACATTTTTTCAGGTGTAGTCGATACCGAACTCTATTTTCCTTGCTCTTCCTCATTTCCTTGTGCCTGAATACATGTAATAAGTCTCCTCTGGTAGCTCTGTGCGGTGGGTTTCTCACGAGCTGCTTGCGCACGTCTCTGTGGAAGTGCGTGATTTTCCACTTTGATGATTTGTGAGGGAAAGGTTGGTTCAGGTTTGTTAGTTTGAACTCCAGTTCTTTGCCAAGTTTTATTTCAAAGTCACCTTGGCATCCAGGTGTATTCAGGCTTTGTAGGAGAATCTTGTGAAGGTGTCGGTGGAAATGAAGACAGTTGGATGGTGTGTGTATGAACTCCTCTACTTTACTGTGTTCTGTGGGAGATTCAAGTTCCATATTTGCTCGATGCAAATGTTGTACTTGAGGATATGTATCACTTGTCATATTAGCGCTTATACAATTTGCGGTTATTTTTTGGATTTGAGTGAAACCTCTCGCTTCTTCAGTTGGTATAGATAATGTGGAATAAATATAAGGTAACTGTTGATTGGTTCCATCATGTGAATAATTATTGTTGCATTGGACCTGTTTTTCATTCCTTTCATTTGAACCTAGGTTGTTCTCTTGAATGCCATTGTGGCTTGACATATTGATTACACTGTTTCCTGGTTCGCTATCAGTTTGTTCATTTGATGCGGTATGTAAACCTTCTGTTCTTTTATTGTCTTCAGTCCTTGGTCGGACATTTTCCAACAATTGATGAATATTGGTGTGATAAGTGTCTTTGTTAGCACTGTGAATTGGTAGTATTTGAACATTTTGTGGCTTCATGTCTGCTTGGGATAGGAGAGCTTGATCAGAGACAAGTAGGTTACCTTCTTGGTTCACTTGAGGTATATCATTAAACTCATTAATTTTAGCAGCTGTTGACTCAGGTCTTGATTTGATACTTGGACTTACTTGGTCAGCTTGTGTAGGTACCAGAGTTTTAGACATAATTTTTAGTGAAGTTGTGGGAGTTTCATATAAGTTCTGGTTTTCCTCTGGTTTTCCAAATTGCAATGGGGCCACACTACTGCAGACAACAGATTGAGGTTCAGTTTTATAAGACACTTGTTTCTTGTGGTAATCTTCAGGAGTAGTGTGCGTTATTTGTCGCGTATCTTCTCGGTTTTTAGTGACAGATTGGGAAATATCTTGTACAGGCTTGTTTAAGTGGATGCTTTCATTTACCACGTCAGCAGGGTGGTTTTCTGGTGAATGTGTTTGAGGTGTGTTTGACGTTTTGGGGGTCTTTTTACCCTTATTTTTCTTCTTTGTTTTTGTTGATTCTCTCTTGGTCATCTCTTTTCTGTTAAATGTATCTTCTTTGGATGGTGCTCTGGTGGATACAGTCAGTATTTCGTTTGCATTTGTTGCTTTCATGTCCTTAGAATGAGATATCTCAGTGCTTGATTTTGATTCAGCATCTGTTTTCTCTTGACATTGCTCTTTCTCAGCTTGGTTTTCTTGGCTCTCCTGTTTTTGTTCTTTCTCAGCTTGGTTTTCTTGGCTCTCATGTTTTGGAATTTCACGGGAATTTGGAAAGTTAGGCACCATAGCACCAAAATCCTCCATTTCTTGGCCCACGGAGCTCTTACTTCTCTCAGGGAGATTGCCTTGTTCCTCCTCACTACTTATTTTTGCAATGCTTCTGATATCTGTTTCCATGTATGTAGAATGAGCAGTTTGACACATAGTGGTACTATTCAAGGTTTCGTTAGTGTGTTCCTTGCCATTCTGCTGTTTTTCTGTCAAGCCGTATCTCACTTGGTGTTCGGATATATAGTTGTTGCCCTCATCATCTGCCCCATTTGTAGCTCTTTCAGAAGCGTTAAGTAAGCTGCAGTTGCATTGCATTGTAGTGTTTTTTACTATATCTGGCATCGGTGTGTGCTGCAGATCAGAAATTGCATAATTGTGCATTTCTTTTGATTTAGATTGAACACCTATTATTTTATTACCTTGATTTGCACTTGCTTCTTGTTGAAGTGCTTCCTCTTGGTAAGATTTTTGTACTCCTGCCTCGTCAGATATAGAAGACACTTTTGATAAAGGCACTGTGCAGTTTTCACCAGATTGATTACTTCTTAGCTCTCTTTGTAATGCATCTTCCCCTTGGGAAGGTAATGCACTATCCTTGTTAAGTATAGTTTTTCCATCTTCAGGATTTGGAATACTGATTACTAATGGTGAATGTGCCTGACAGGAATTTTCATTTTCTTTAAGATGCCCATCAGTCATTACTAGATTTTCGTTTGTTTGTTTACTATTTTGATCAGCTTTTTTTGGATATTTTAAAGTGGGTGCCATTTCATCATCATTCTTTGTTACCTCTGATATTGCTTTATCAAGCTCAACTTCATTTTTAGTGCTGTATTCTATGTCCCTTTCACCTTCAGGTTTTAGCAACTGACCTGTTTCACATTCACTCTGGCTTTCGAAAGGGTTGTTGTGAATATTGATTTTGCTGTGTTCTCCCATTTGTTCTTGCGTTTCTTCAGAACTACTCAACTGTTGTCTATTTCTCCCTTTTCTTAGGATGTAACTCTCAAGTAGTCCATTTCTCCTTTTTCTGAAGATGTAGATGGCAGCAGTAATGAGGAGCCCTGCTAAAATCAGTAAGGTCAGTCCAATGATCAGGCCAGTATTGCTGTTGGAGTGAGTAGCCCCAGTACCTGGAATATGCAGAGTTCTCTCAGAAAGTCTTGAGATGTTACTTAGGTACTTGTATTATGAACTGGAAAAGTTCTGTAATTAATCTGACTTTTGAAGCCTGTGACATGGTTCTTGTAATGGAATAGTTAGTTGTTTTAGGGGCCATCTTTGTAAATGGAAAGATGAGTTAAAGTTATGGAATTCAAAATAATAATGACTGTATAATAGTCCCCTGGAAACAAATCTGTTAAATGACTACATGGTTAAATCTTTTGTTGAAAAATAATTTTATCAAAGTTCCACGATCAGAAGACCGGTGGGAAATAAAAATGTATTAGCTCACTCACCATTCTGACTGTCCATACAGTCGAAAGTGACCGAGATGGCTTGGCCTTCCTCGCTGTGAACAGAAACCTTGTTGAAAAAAGCAGCATTGATGGTGAAATGAATGGTGGCGTAATCTGCAAAGAACAACTTCAGCTTACTGTCCACCACCCCCATGGTTAGATTGATCCAGACATTGCGGTGCAGGTGAAACACGTCCTCCGGAATCTTCACAACTTCCTCCTTGTATTTCTTGGCCGAGCCATCCCCATCTTCTGCATCCTGTAACCCTGTCAGGGTGAAGGTCCCACTGGCGTCCTGTTCCCCCTCAGCTCTCATTTGGTAGGACAGCATTCCAGAGGTCTCGTCGAACCGGTTGGCGAACCTGATGGAGAAGTGACTCCAGAACGGCGAGTCGCTGTAGAAGTAGACTACCGTGCTCTTTGACAGGGGGACGAGGGGCGTGGAGGAGGACCCTGTGTCATTGTCCGTCAGGTGGTAGACCTTACAGTGTCCTGGGAGGAAGGAAGATGGATGAAGGGTTAGAATTCAGTCCCTATATAGTGTTATTAGCTAATACACCACTCTTCTTCAAAGCCACTTCCTTTGTTTACAGCTGTTACTTTGTGATGGCAGATCTCTCATGATAGAAAGAAACTATTTATATGCAGTATATTATATATATAATGAGTGTAGAAAAGTTTCTTCTCTTGGTATGAGTTTGCAAACCATCATACCCTCCTCCACAACTGACTGTGACCCACAACAGTTCTGTAGGTCAACAGGGGCTCCACAATTTTAAGTGGAACTTGTCTGCTGTTGGCGAGAATCGAACGTGGTGTATTTATTTGTTAAAGCAAGGGTTTAACCCTTGTATGTGTAAACACACATATTATATATATATATATATATATATATATATATATATATATATATATATATATATGTGTGTGTGTGTGTGTGTGTGTGTGTGTGTGTGGGTAATTATACAGTGTATGGTTTTATGTGTATGTAAATATGATATCCACAATGCACCTTTGAACTTCTCGAATTCTTCGCTCATTTTGTATACGACGACGACGTCAATAAAGTGACCTCATTCTGGTACCCCGGATGCAGGTTCGAATCCTGCTACGAATGTCAGAATTTCTTCGTGTTTTTCCATTTGGATAAGAGGCTGTGTAGCGACAAGTGTTTACGGAAAAGTGTGAAGAATTCGTGAAGTGGAGAGGGCACTGTGGCTATTCCCAAAAAAGACCCCTTTTCCCCAGTTATCTTCGTATTTCGTGTAATAGATGAGTTATTATTATTATTATTATTATTATTATTATTATTATTATTATATTATTATATTATTCAGTAGATGAAGCCTATTCGTTCGGAACAATCCCACAGGTGCCACTGACTTGAAATTCAAGCTTCCAAAGAATATGGGGTTCATTAGAAAGAAGTAAAGTTAATAGTGAAAGAAGAGGTCCCACTTATTAAAAAAGAAAATATAATAAATATATAAATAAGAAAAATTTATTAAACAGAAAAATAGTATAAAAGTAGCAATTCAATGCATTGCAACCTCGCTTGAACTTCTGAAGAGATTCCAATTGCACGGCATCCTCTGCAGGGAGGCTGTTCCTCCACAGTCCAACGGTGTGAGGAGGAATAAAGGACCTCTGGAACTTTGGAGAAGTTGGACAGCGAGGCAAAACATGTACTACATATTGGTGCTTCTGCTGTTGTGCAAATCCGGTCGCTTCCATCTTTCATTGACCTTTTCTATCGCTCGAACATTTGGTTCAAATCTGCTCTTCTCGTATCTTTGACGTCTTCAAGTGAAGATGCAGTGCTTTACTACCTAGTAAACAGTTCTCCTTTTATTTTAAAAAGATACTTATGTTTTTATCTGTTTGTTTATTGATTTCGTACTTTACCTGTTTTTCTAATAACTGACCTCTTCTTTCTGTATTTCTCATTACTTTCTGCTGCTACTTTACACTGAACGCCATATTGTTCGGAACCTTGAATTCCAAGTCGATAATGGCCTCTATGGGCCAGTTTAATAATGCTAATAGTTTTTCAATACTAATAGTAATGATAACAACTTATTCCAACGTTCTTTATCTTCATTCATTAGCCTTATACTTATTCACTTATCTTGAACTTGCTTATGCAAAGAACACTTTATAAATCTCTCCTCGATTTCCTGTAGCTCCTACATTTGACTCCTCTCATTTCGCATGTTCAATCTAACCTGATTATCGCATGTTTCTTTGCATTGATCCTGTAACGCTAAAGAAATTACTAGTGAATAGATAAGGCTTATCAGCCGTTTCATTAGCTGTACAGGCACTGAACATGAAGGTTTCAAACTTCTGCTAGGTTGCAGAGTCATTCAGGAATTAGGCCTTATCAAAATAGTTTTGGGGTTGAATTCGAGGCGGATAATGAAAACGGCCTCAACTCTAGTAGGATGTTTTAATCTGAGACGATCTTAGCATTTAACGTTTTCAAAGTCACCACTTCATGTAGCTATTGGCAGGCTCGTTCATTCTGTTGATATATTATGAGAACCCTCGAGCAGAACATTTCCCCAGACCCTTTGTCCCTCCCTGCCTTGGAAAACGCCAGCTGGAAGCGACCAACACATCGGAGTGAATGCCACTTCGGTACACATACCTTCTCTACCTGGTATGCTGGCGCCCTCTGTCCTGCGAAGGCTGACGAGAAGCACAAGCGAAAGCAGGCCTTCATGACGAAAGGAGGAGCTGCTAAGGTCTAGCCACATCTCCGTGACCCCACAAAGGAACGCTTACTGGTACTATGAAGGCTTCGGTGTCTTATGGGTAAGAAATGTTATCTCTTATCTCTCTCTCTTATCGCCTCGTCAGGAACTACTCTCATTGTAATTTTTTGGGGGGTATTCTGGCCTCTTGATAGGGATAATACGTAAGAACAGAGTGATTGCGATCATGTATAAGGTCTTATGTATTTTCACTTCAGACACAATACATTATTGAACATTTGTCAAGAGAGTATGCCACTTCAGCCATATATCTCTCCAAGTTATGTGGAGACAAATGCAAATTTCATTAACTGAACTATCTATACCTCATGTTTTGAATAAAGCTTATTCAGCCAATCAGGAGTTCCGTGAAGGACTTTTGAATTAGTGAAGGCAAAAAGCTTGTGTCCCCACGGAACCAGGGATTGAAACCAGGGACCTTTAAGATCTTCAGTCTAACGCTCCTCGCCCAAACTAGAGGCTATCTAGGCTACATGCTTTCAACATGCTTTGAATGATGCTTATTTAGCCAATCAGGTGTTCTGTGAAGGACTTTTGAATTAGTGAAGGAAAAAGATTGTGCCCAGACCAGGGATTGAACCAGGGACCTTTAGATCTTCAGTCTAACGCTCTCCCAACTGAGCTATCTAGGCAACATGCTTTGAATGATGCTTATTTAGCCAATCAGGTGTTCCGTGAAGGACTTTTGAATTAGTGAAGGCAAAAGATTGTGCCCAAATTGTAAGACCAGGGATTGGGAACCAGGCGGACCATTTTAGATCTTCAGTCTAACGCTCTCCCAACTGAGCTATCTAGGCAACATGCTTTTCATGATGCTTATTTAGCCAATCAGGTTTTCCATGAAGGACTTTTGAATTAGTTGGGGAAAAAGATTGTGCCCAGATAAGAGGCAATTCGAAAAGCTATAAGATATGCTACTAGAACACAACATTCAACAAATAAATCACCTGCCAAAAGAAAGGATAATACTTTAGACCTAGTATTTATGAACGAGGTGAATTATGGTAAAGAAATAATAGTGCTTAATACGAGTATTTCAGACCATAATGTCATAGAATTAACAGTCCATTCCAAAGCAAGTGAAAACAGAGATGAGCAAGAGATGAAAAGTGGGAAGGATATGGAAAATACAATTTCTATAGTATGAATATAAAATGATCAGAAATGTATGAAGAATTAAACAAAGATTGGGAAAACATATTTGTAAGTGATGATATTCAGGTAAATAAAAGGGTATATATATCATATAAAGTATTAGAGAAAATAGTGGATAAATATATACCGAGAAAGAAAAGTAAACATTAGTCTTGCATACCAAGAGACGGAAGGATATTGTTCCAGAAAATCAGAAAGTAGAAAAAAGGTCTTGCAAAAGAAAAGAATGCATGGAAAGTGGTTGAACTAAAAAGTAAGATAGAAAATGCAGAACAAAAGATTATACAATGAAAAGAAAATGAAAAATGGAACTTAGAAGAAAAAACCTTAGAAAATATCAAGCAAAACCCCAAACTATTGTACTCATATGCAAAAAAAGATGAATAAAAGAAGAGTAGAAATAGGCCCTCTAAGAAATGAAGGGAGTTTAACAAATGAAAAAATGGGAATATGCAACATATTGGCAGAAGGATATAAGAGAGAATTTACCTTTAGAATTGATAATGAAGATAAGGATATATAAATGAAAATAGTGAGTATTTATTGGACATAGATATTAATGAAGCCGATATTATGCAGGCTATTAATGAAATTAAAAATAGATCATCAGGTGGACCAGATGGTGTCCCTGCCATTTTGTTAAAGAAAGTAGTTCAGTCTATCAAAAAGCAGTTCGCAATATTATTAATGGAAAGTGTAGATACAGGCAAGATTTATGATGAACATAAATTAGCACAAATTACCCCTACTTTTATAAGTGGATCAAGACTAGAGGCAAGTAATTATAGACCTGTGAGTCTAACATCACATATTTTGAAAATGTATGAAAGGGTAACAAAGAAAAACACTATGAAACATTTAAGGAAAAATAATTTGTTTAATATAGGACAACATGGTTTTGTACCCGGGAAAAGTACACAAACCCAACTGTTAGTTCACAATGAGAACATATATAAAAATATGATAAACAGAAAAGCAACAGATGTGGTTTATCTAGACTTTGCAAAAGCTTTTGACAAGGTAGACCATAATATATTAGCGAAGAAAATTAGAAAACATAATATAGTGGACAAAGTAGGAAGATGGTTAAAAGAATTTTTACAAAATAGAAGACAAATAGTGATTGCAAACGATGAGAAATCGGATGTAGCTAAGGTAATATCTGGTGTGCCACAAGGTTTGGTGTTAGCTGCATTGCTGTTTGTTATTATGATTGTAGACATAGACAGTAATGTTAAGGACTCTGTAGTGAGTAATTTGCCAAGGACACAAGAATAAGTAGAGAAATTACTTGTGATGAAGATAGGAACTCGCTACAAAGAGACCTAAACAAAATATACGAATAGTCAGAGGTAAATAGGGTGGTAATTAACTGATAAATTTGAATCAATAAATTATGGAGATAAAGAAGGAATGCTATATGCATATAGAGGATCTAATAACGAGACAATCACAAATAAGGAAGCAGTTAAAGACGTTGGTGTGATGTTGAATTGGAACATGCTATGCAATGATCAAATAGCAATAGTATTAGCAAAATACAAATAAAAAATGGGAATTTTGTTACAGCACTTCAGAACAAGAAAAGCCGAACACATGACTATGCTTTATAAAACGTATGTACAAGTTCCCCCCCACTTTTGGAAAAAAATTATTTGGGTTAAAAAAAAATTATGGAAAAATTTGTACCCCCCCACGCTTCCTAAAGGGTATTGCCAAATAAGAGAGTCTACAGCTAGAAATAGGAAGAAGTTAAGGATCTGTCTAACTGGGAATAACTACAAATTTTTTAAATTTTAAATGTTCTTGTCTAGAAAGGAGAAAGAGAACTCTAATAGATATACAAGTTATGGAAACAGACGTAAAGAATCGCCGAAAACATCATGGAGCTAAAAATATCAGAAAGAGCTAGCAGAGGTAGATTAATAGTGCCCAAAACTATACCAGGAAAACTAAGGAATGCACACAGGACATTAATCCACTACACACCAGCATCAACAATGCAGCATCCATTCAATGCGTTGCCAGCTCATATGAGGAATATATCAGGAGTGAGCATAGATGCATTTAAGAAAAAGCTTAACAAATATCTGAGCTGAATCCCAGACCATCCAAGATTGGAAGATGCAAAATATACCGGAAGATACATTAGCAATTCTCTGGTAGACATTAGAGGTGCCTCACACTGAGGGACCTGGGGCAACCTGAACGAGCTGTAAGGTCTGTAAGGTAAGGGATTTAACCAGGTACCTTTAGATCTTCAGTCTAACGCTCTCCCAACTGAGCTATCTAGGCAGCATTCTTTGAATGATGCTTATTTAGCCAATCAGGTGTTCCGTGAAGGACTTTTGAATTAGTGAAGGAAAAAGATTGTCCCCAGACCAGAGATTGAACCAGGGACCTTTAGGGCTTCAGTCTAACGCTCTCCCAACTGAGTTATCTAGGCAACATGCTTTGAATGATGCTTATTTAGCCATTCAGGTGTTCCGTGAAGGACTTTTGAATTAGTGAAGGAAAAAGGTTGTGCCCAGACCAGGGATTGAACCATGGACCTTTAGATCTTCATTCTATTGCTCTCCCAACTGAGCTATCTATCCCTTAGACGCTGATTGGACGAATTAAACATTGACTAAAATTGTCTGTCGTGTGCTTAATTGACGTACGATACGTTGACTAAAAAAAGTTTTTTTAAATATTCGCAGAAAAATAGTTATAGGCCTACTTGGCAAAAAATTTTGAATCATGCGCCTTGAGGGATGCTGGTAGTTAACGGATCAAGCTATTGTTTTGTTTACAAGCATTACCCAACTGTGCATGCGCGAATTGCGTTGCGAATTGCTTTGCGAATTGCTTTCACCTAGCACTAGCAACATCAGTGGGGAGGGTGTGAGTGCGAAACCGTGCACGCGCCAGTAGAAGGTCGCAATGTTGCGGTAGCCTAGGTGAAGTCTGTATGTCCGAAAGTAACGAAGGGTAGTCAGAGGACCCCACCTCACCTAACGTGCACCCATTCACGGCAGCACTCACCGTACCTGTTCCTCTCACTACTCTGGGGTTCATTCAGCTGTTCCTGACGCGGGAATTGCTGGAATAGTTGGTAGCAGAGACGACGGACTATGCTCCGTACTGCTGTGACGAACTGCGGATGACGTTGTCGTATCACTGGGCGGGCTGCAACCTCACGGACATGGCACATTTTTTGGGGATCCACATTTTTTTTGGAATGATGCCTGCTGCCGACGTCAGGCAATATTGGAGGCGGGATTTTTTTTAAGTACACCCAACGTGCCCGGCGTTATGGCCCGTGATAGTTTCCTGGCATTGGACAGGTATTTCAATGCCTTCAAACAAAGGGCCATACCCCGAAATAGCCCCGACCACCTCATCTTAGTCCGCCCAGTGTTGGATTACATTCGTGAACAGTGCCAGTTTCTTGTGGTTCCTGGCAAGAACCTTTCTTTGGATGAGGGGATGATGCCTTACAAAGGACGTCTTAGTATAAAAGTGTACACACCCAAGAAGCCAAAGAAATATGGCGTAAAGTTATTTTTTATTACAGAGTCCAACACTGGATACGCCGTGGACTTCTTGGTGTATTCCGGGGTCTTTTCCACACTGCATGACATTATCTTTTGGTCTTGTGGATCGTTTCCTTAACCAGGGATACCACCTGTTTATGGATAATTATTTATAACTCGGTATCCCTGGCCCAGGAACTGTATGAAGCAGGTGTGCACGTCAGTGGTACCCTTCGGTTGGTGCGGGGGCCCCTGAATGTCCTCAAGATTACAAGGAGTCATGAGCCCATCCAACAAGAGGTCGTTCAGTGGAAGAAGACACGTCAGCAGGGCCGAGTTATGTATGAGGAGTTTCTTGTCGAGTGGCCTACCGCCATTAGGCACTACAACTCATCCAGTATTATCCCTTCGCCAGGAGAACCAGGAGGTGGACACAGAAGCTCCTCAAATACTTACTTCAGTTGGCCCTCCAGAATGCGTACATCGAGGTTGTCCCACATCCAGTTTCTCGAGGTAGCCAGGAATGCCCTCATAAACTTTAATCCTGAAAGAGTGGCCTTCCATCACCGCCTCCCTGCCCCGAGCTCCAGATCTGCCCCTGGAGGAAAGGGCAGATGTTAGGAGGGCCAACCTCGGTCGTCCTGCTCCCACCACCGCCCCTGCTGCTGCCACCCTGCTGCCGCCACCCCTGCTGCCACCGCCCCTCCTGCCACCACCCGTGCTCTCACCGCCCCTGCTGCCGCCGCCCTTGATAATCCCGCCCGCTCTCAGATTCTGACTTCCCATTGGATAGTGAACCCTGTGTGTGTGCTGCAGCCAGGGGAGATCACACACTGGACCTCCTGCAAGGGTGCAGGCAGAAACGGTGCCAGGTGTGCCATATCAGTGGAAGAAGGTGAGACACCTGGTACGTCTGTCCCACTTGCAATATAGCACTTTGCAGGTTCGGGGAGTGTGACCGCAAGTACCACACTGCGGTCATATATTGGAGTGCGCCTGCACAAGGGACAACAGAGGATGCATCGGACCGCCGAAGGGCGGCGGCCTGTCAGCAGTAACGGCACGTGTCTCCCTCTTCCACCTGTACCTCGTCATGTCGAGAGGAAAAAAATGCAAGGCTCTTCAATGGAGGAGGGAGAAAACAATAATAGAACAAAGGGTCAGGATTACGAGTGAGTATTCTGCATTGATTTTATATTTAGTTTTATATTTATTACAAGTTTTTATATATCTGTATTTATTGGTGTTTTGTATACTATTTCGTTTTCTGCCAAAAAATGTTTTTCACCTGCATTCCTTTAGTTATGTATTCGTACCAGAATAAAAATATGTAATATATATATATATATATATATATATATATATATATATATATAATATATATATATATATATATATATACATTCTAGTGATATTCAATCACTTATCTTCATTTTGCAATAAACGGGAAGTCTCTAGCACAATATTTCAATTTATGGTGAATTTTTGAAAAAAACACTTCCTTCCCTCCGTGCACGGTAACTTTGCTGCAAATCTCAGAAATGCTTGAGTCACTTTGTTGTAATTTTTGCACCATTTTATATTAGCCGTTACGTAGAGTTTTATATATGAAAATGTGCGCAATATCATGTAGAATACAACAAAAAATAACTCATGGTTGTAGCTTTTATCAGTTTTGAAAACTGCATATAAATCACGATAAATAGAAAAAATTCAACATTTGGTCAACTTTAACTCAACCGAAATGATCGACAGATGCAATTGTAAGCTAAAACTCTTACAGTCTAGTAATTTCCAATTAATTACCTTCATTTTACAACAAACAGGAAGTCTCTAGCACAATATTTCAATTTATGGTGAATTTTTGAAAAACTTTTTCCTTCCCTCTGTGCACGATAACTCGTCCGCAAATCTCAGAAATGCTTGAGTCACTTTGTCGTAATTTTTGCACCATTTTATATTAGCCGTTACATAGAGTTTTATATATGAAAATTTGTGCAATTCCATGTAGAATACAACAAAAAATAATTCATGGTTTTAGCTTTTATCATTTTTGAAAAATTTGCATATAAATCACGATAAATAGAAAAAATTCGACATTTGGTCAACTTTAACTCGACCGAAATGGTCGAAAAATGCAATTAAAAGCTAAAGCCCCAACAGTCTAGTAATATTCAATCATTTACCTTCATTTTGTAACAAATGGTAAGTCTCTAGCACAATATTTTGATATATGGTGAATTTTTGAAAAAAACTTTTTCCTTCCCTCTGCGTACGGTAACTCTGCCGCAAATCTCAGAAATGCTTGAATCACTTTGTCGTAATTTTTGCACCATTTTATATTAGCCGTTACATTACATAGAGCTTTATATATGAAAATGTGCGCAATTACTTGTAGAAAACAAAAAAAAATAACTCATGGTTGTAGCTTTTATCAGTTTTGACAAATTTGCATATAAATCACGATGAATAGAAAAAAATTGACATTAGGTCAACATTTAACTCGACCGAAATGGTCGAAAAATGCAATTGTAAGCTAAAACTCTAATAGTTTACTAATATTCAATCAATTAACTTCATTTGCAACAAATGGGAAGTCTCTAGCACAATATTTCGATTTATGGTGAATTTAAAAAAAAAAAAAACTTTTACGCCCGCGCGTTACGAATTCATGCATCATTTTGTAATAATATTTTCTCTGTGTTGCTTTGATCGTTATACAATTTGTTATATACCAAAAATATTTGCAATTTAGTGTACAATGCAACGAAAAAAAATTAACTCATTAGCTTCAACCGTTTTGCTCAGAGCGCGATTTGTATACAATTAGATATGAAATTTTTTTTGCACTGTCATATATTCCAATATTTATATAAGATGATTATTTTTTTTTTCATTCATGATGGTTGCATACTAAACTTCAGGCAAAAACAAAAAAAGCAACCAAATATGAACTCTTAATATTGAAAACTAAGCGTGCTGTGAGTTTTTGAAAAAAAATTTTTCTGCCGGCATACGGGAGACACTTTGGGAAATACTGGCTCTGCATTTAAGGGGTAGGCTGTATGCTTTCAACATGCTTTGAATGATGCTTATTTAGCCAATCAGGTGTTCCGTGAAGGACTTTTGAATTAGTGAAGGAAAAAGATTATGCCCAGACCAGGGATTGAACCAGGGACCTTTAGATCTTCAGTCTAACGCTCTCCCAAATTAGTTATCTAGGCAACATTGTTTGAATGATGCTTATTTAGCCAATCAGGTTTTCCATGAAGGACTTTTGAATTAGTGAAGGAAAAAGATTATGCCCAGACCAGGGATTGAACCAGAGACCTTTAGGATCTTCATTCTAACGCTCTCCCACTGAAGTATCTAGGCAGCATGCTTTGATGATGCTTTATTTGCCATCAGGTTTTCATGAATTACTTTTGAAATTAGTGAAGGAAAAAGATTATCCCAGACCATGGATAAGAAACCAGAGACCTTAGATCTTCAGTCTAACGCTCTCCCAACTGAGGTATCCAGGCAACCTGCTTTGAATGATGCTTATTTAGCCAATCAGGTGTTCTATGAAGAACTTTTGAAATATTGAAGGAAAAAGCTTGTGCCCAGACCAGGGATTGAACCAGAGACCTTTAGATCTTCAGTCTAACGCTCTCCCAACTGAGCTATCTAGGCAACATTGTTTGAATGATGCTTATTTAGCCAATCAGGTTTTCCATGAAGGACTTTTGAATTATTGAAGGAAAAAGATTATGCCCACTCCAGGGATTGAAAACAGAGACCTTTAGATCTTCAGTCTAACGCTTCCCTGCCAACTGAAAGCTATCGAGGCAACATGATTTTTATTTTGAATGATGCTTATTTAGCCCAATCCAGGTTGTTCCATGAAGGACTTTTGAATTAGTGAAGGAAAAAGAGTTATGCCCACCCTCCAGGGATTGAAACCAGAGACCTTTAGGTTAATCTTCAAGTTCTAACGCTCTTCCCAACTTGTAGCTATCTAGGCAACATGCTTTGAATGATGCTTATTTAGCCAATCAGGTGTTCCATGAAGGACTTTTGAATTAGTGAAGGAAAAAGATTATGCCCAGACCAGGGATTGAACCAGGGACCTTTAGATCTTCAGTCTAACGCTCTCCCAACTGAGCTATCTAGGCAGCATGCTTTGAATGATGCTTATTTAGCCAATCAGGTTTTCCATGAAGGACTTTTGAATTAGTGAAGGAAAAAGATTGTGCCCAGACCAGGGAACCTTTAGATCTTCAGTCTAACGCTCTCCCAACTGAGCAATCTAGGCAGCATGCTTTGAATGATGCTTTTTTTTATCCAATCAGGTTTTCCATGAAGGGCTTTTGAATTAGTGAAGGAAAAAGATTGTTCCCAGACCAGGGATATAACCAGAGACATTTAGATCTTCAGTGTAACGCTCTCCCAACTGAGCTATCTAGGCAGCATGCTTTGAATGATGCTTTTTTTTATCCAATCAGGTTTTCCATGAAGGACTTTTGAATTAGTGAAGGAAAAAGATTGTGCCCAGACCAGGGATTGAACCAGAGACATTTAGATCTTCAGTCTAACGCTCTCCCAACTGAGCTATCTAGGCAACATGCTTTGAATGATGCTTATTTAGCCAATCAGGTTTTCCATGAAGGACTTTTGAATTAGTGAAGGAAAAAGATTGTGCCCAGACCAGGGACCTTTAGATCTTCAGTCTAACGCTCTCCCAACTGAGCTATGTAAGCAGCATGCTTTGAATGATGCTTATTTAGCCAATCAGGTTTTCCATGAAGGACTTTTGAATTAGTTGGGGAAAAAGATTGTGCCCAGATAAGAGACAATTCGAAAAGCTATAAGAGATGCTACTAGAACACAACATTCAACAAATAAATCACCTGCCAAAAGAAAGGATAATACTTTAGACCTAGTATTTATGAACGAGGTGAATTATGTTAAAGAAATAATAGTGCTTAATACGAGTATTTCAGGCCATAATGTCATAGAATTAACAGTCCATTCCAAAGCAAGTGAAAACAGAGATGAGCAAGAGATGAAAAAGTGGGAAGGATATGGAAAATACAATTTCTATAGTATGAATATAAAATGGTCAGAAATGTATGAAGAATTAAACAAAGATTGGGAAAACATATTTGTAAGTGATGATATTCAGGTAAATAAAAGGGTATATATATCATATAAAGTATTAGAGAAAATAGTGGATAAATATATACCGACGAAGAAAAGTAAACATCAGTCATGCATACCAAGAGACGGAAGGATATTGTTCCAGAAAATCAGAAAGTAGAAAAAAGGTCTTGCAAAAGAAAAGAATGCATGGAAAGTGGTTGAACTAAAAAGTAAGATAGAAAATGCAGAACAAAAGATTATACAATGAAAAGAAAATGAAAAATGGAACTTAGAAGAAAAAACCTTAGAAAATATCAAGCAAAACCCCAAACTATTGTACTCATATGCAAAAAAAGATGAATAAAAGAAGAGTAGAAATAGGCCCTCTAAGAAATGAAGGGAGTTTAACAAATGAAAAAATGGGAATATGCAACATATTGGCAGAAGGATATAAGAGAGAATTTACCTTTAGAATTGATAATGAAGATAAGGATACATAAATGAAAATAGTGAGTATTTATTGGACATAGATATTAATGAAGCCGATATTATGCAGGCTATTAATGAAATTAAAAATGGATCATGAGCTGGACCAGATGGTGTCCCTGCCATTTTGTTAAAGAAAGTAGTTCATTCTATCGAAAAGCCGTTCGCAATATTATTAACGGAAAGTGTAGATACAGGCAAGATTTATGATGAACATAAATTAGCATAAATTACCCCTACTTTCAAAAGTGGATCAAGACTAGAGGCAAGAAATTATAGGCCTGTAAGTCTAACATCACATATTATGAAAATGTATGAAAGGGTAACAAAGAAAAACATTATGAAACATTTAATGAAAAATCATTTGTTTAATATAGGACAACATGGTTTTGTACCTGGGAAAAGTACACAAACCCAACTGTTAGTCCACCATGAGAACAAATATAAAAATATGATAAACAGAAAAGAAACAGATGGGGTTTATCTAGACTTTGCAAAAGCTTTTGACAAGGTAGACCATAATATATTAGCGAAGAAAATTAGAAAACATAATATAGTGGACAAAGTAGGAAGATGGTTAAAAGAATTTTTACAAAATAGAAGACAAATAGTGATTGCAAACGATGAGAAATTGGATGTAGCTAAGGTAATATCTGGTGTGCCACAAGGTTTGGTGTTAGCTGCATTGCTGTTTGTTATTATGATTGTAGACATAGACAGTAATGTTAAGGACTCTGTAGTGAGTAATTTGCCAATGACACAAGAATAAGTAGAGAAATTACTTGTGATGAAGATAGGAACTCGCTACAAAGAGACCTAAACAAAATATATGAATGGGCAGAGGTAAATAGGGTGGTATTTAACTGATAAATTTGAATCAATAAATTTTGGAGATAAAGAAGGAATGCTATATGCATATAGGGGATCTAATAACGAGACAATCACAAATAAAGAAGCAGTTAAAGACGTTGGTGTGATGTTGAATTGAAACATGCTATCCAATGATCAAATAGCAATAGTATTAGCAAAATACAAATAAAAAATGGGAATTTTGTTACAGCACTTCAGAACAAGAAAAGCCGAACACATGACTATGCTTTATAAAACGTATGTACGAAGTCCACTTGAATATTGTAATATGAGATGGTACCCACGCTTCCTAAAGGGTATTGCACAAATAGAGAGTCTACAGCTAGAATAGAAGAAGTTAAGGATCTTGTCTACTGGGAATAACTACAATTTTTTAAATTATGTAGTCTAGAAAGGAGAAGAGAACTCTATATGATAATACAGGTATGGAAACAGACGTAAAGAATCGCCGAAAATATCATGGAGCTAAAAATATCAGAAAGAGCTAGCAGAGGTAGATTAATAGTGCCCAAAACTATACCAGGAAAACTAAGGAAAGCACACAGGACATTAATCCACTACACACCAGCATCAACAATGCAGCATCCATTCAATGCGTTGCCAGCTCATATGAGGAATATATCAGGAGTGAGCATAGATGCATTTAAGAAAAAGCTTAACAAATATCTAAGCTGAATCCCAGACCATCCAAGATTGGAAGATGCAAAATATACCGGAAGATACATTAGCAATTCTCTGGTAGACATTAGAGGTGCCTCACACTGAGGGACCTGGGGCAACCCGAACGAGCTGTAAGGTCTGTAAGGTAAGGGATTGAACCAGGTACCTTTAAATCTTCAGTCTAACGCTCTCCCAACTCAGCAATCTAGGCAACCTTCTTTGATTGATGATCTTTTAGCCAATCAGGTTTTCCATGAAGGACTTTTGAATTAGTGAAGGAAAATGATTGTGCCCGGATCAGGGACCTTTAGATCTTCAGTCTAACGCTCTCCCAACTGAGCTATCTAGGCAGCATGCTTAGAATGATGCTTATTTAGCCAATCAGGTGTTCCGTGAAGGACTTTTGAATTAGTGAAGTAAAAAGATTATGCCCAGACCAGGGATTGAACCAGGGACCTTTAGATCTTCAGTCTAACGCTCTCCCAACTGAGCTATCTAGGCTACATGCTTTCAACATGCTTTAAATGATACTTATTTAGCCAATCAGGTGTTCCATGAAGGACTTTTGAATTAGTGAAGGAAAAAGGTTGTGCCCAGACCAGAGATTGAACCAGGGACCTTTTGGGCTTCAGTCTAATGCTCTCCCAACTGATCTATCTAGGCAACATGCTTTGAATGATGCTTAATTTAGCCAATCGGGTTTTCCCTGAAGGACTTTTGAATTAGTGAAGGAAAAAGATTGTGCCCAGACCAGGGATTGAACCAGGGACCTTTAGATTTTCATTCTATTGCTCTCCCAACTGAGCTATCTATCCCTTTAACGCTGATTGGACGAATTATCCATTGACTAAAATTGTCTGTTGTGTGCTTAATTGACGTATGATATGTTGACTAAAAAAAGTTTTTTTCAATATTCCCAGAAAAATAGTTATAGGCCTACTTGGCGAAAAATTTTGAATCATGCGGCATGAGGGATGCTGTTAGTTAACGGATCAAGCTGTTGTTTTGTTTACAAGCATTGGCCAACTGTGCATGCGCGAATTGCGTTGCGAATTGCATTCTTCTAGCACTAGCAACATCAGTGGGGAGGGTGTGAGTGCGAAACCGTGCACGCGCCAGTAGAAGGTCGCAATGTTGCGGTAGCCTAGGTGAAGTCTGTATGTCCGAAAGTGACGAAGGGTGGTCAGAGGACCCCACCTCACCTAACGTGCATCCATTCACGGCAGCAATCACCGTTTACCTGTTTTTTTTTTTTTTTCCCTCTCACTACTCTGGGGTTCATTCAGGCTGTTTCCTGGAAATGCGGGATTGCTGGAATACCAACCTCGTAGCAGAGACGACGGACTATGCTCCGTACTGCTGTGACGAACTGCGGATGACGTTGTCGTATCGCTGGGCAGGCTGCAACCTCACGGACATGGCACATTTTTTGGGGATCCACATTTTTTTTGGAATGATGCCTGCTGCCGACGTCAGGCAATATTGGAGGCGGGATTTTTTTTAAGTACACCCAACGTGCCCGGCGTTATGGCCTGTGATAGTTTCCTGGCATTGGACAGGTATTTCAATGCCTTCAAACAAAGTGCCATACCCCGAAATAACCCCGACGCCTCATCTTAGTCCGCCCAGTGTTGGATTGCATTCGTGAACAGTGCCAGTTTCTTGTGGTTCCTGGCAAGAACCTTTCTTTGGATGAGGGGATGATGCCGGATACGTCGTGGACTTCTTGGTGTATTCCGGGGTCTTTTCCACACTGCATGACATTGTCTTTTGGCATTGTGGATCGTTTCCGTAACCAGGGATACCACCTGTTTATGGATAATTATTATAACTCTGTATCCCTGGCCCAGGAACTGTATGAAGCAGGTGTGCACGTCAGTGGTACCCTTCGTTTGGTGCGTGGGGCCC
>NC_087203.1:45514858-45524858 GCF_015104395.2 Macrobrachium nipponense
TAAATGGAAGGCAGGTGGTCGGACATCCGTCCGAGGTCACGGACTGCAGTCGACTGGGGCAGATCGCAGGTGTTTTGTCTGGGTGTTGGGGTCAGCTTAACCCCCCACAAGCAGGGCAAATACTGGAAACAGAACATACAGCCAGCAGAGGGTTCACAGGAAAAAGAGCTTAAGATATAGGCCTAAGAAGTACCAGTCTGCCTACATCCTTCCCTTTTAGATACGTCCCTAAAGCTGACAAGAGTCTATTTTCCCCCAACTTAGGAACTCCCTACCTCTGGCTGGCGGGTTTTGGTTTCCCGCGTTTACTAAAAATCAGCTGATATTTGGAGGAAATGGCTGCCATTTGCCAAATCAAACTAATTAATTAATTACTGGGTAGACGAAGAGATCTATAAACATCACAGCTCCCCCTGTTAAGAAGGCATTCACTCCCTTTCGGGCGTGAAGGTCTTGGCTTAAATAAGTTGATCGTCTCGACTACCCAGTTCTCCTACTCTAACTTGAAGTTTTTAGAGCAGCGATACAGCTAACTACAGTGGCCTACCTAACTTATAGGTGGAGATGCTAAGTACTAACTTAATGGAGTAATGTATGTCTAGCCTAAGTAATAACTACGGGTTGTCTGTGACGACAGTCTACTCTACCCCTAGATAAGGTTACTTGAAAATTCTACTTGCTACTAACCTAATGCCCTGGTACTAAATCATTAGCCTAACCTACTCGTTACAGTTAATTCGAGACACAATCATTCCAGAGTGTTGTACGCACAGCAGCAGTTCAACGACGGAATTGTTAAAATACATGATGTGAGGTAATGATGCGTGAGGATGATGAGTGGTTAGTTGACCAGGATGGAAATGCAATGAGGTAATTATGACATTTACATGAGTGTTTAGTATCACAGTTTCTAGGGGTTAGAGGGTTAGTTTACTGGCAGAGATCAGGGCTGGGCTTACCTTCTCTGGGTAGGTGCCAGGATCACTCTGCAACTGAATGTGACACTGTACCTCGGGCACAGGTGTCAAGGAGAGCATGTGGCTCTTTGGTTAGTGTGTTAATGATTTGTTACGTCCGTCTTCTTCTTATTCCTCCAAGACCTGGCTATACCAGTCCTAGGAGTAGAAAGAGGCACCAGCTCTGGGGTAAGGCCAGAAACGCCGTCAGGAGCAGAGGCAGTGGTAGCCTGAGGGATTGCAGGAGAACACCCTACTTCGGTCTCTGCAGCAACCGTCGTAGAGGTGGAACCTACTGCAGGGGAGGCCCTCACTTCGGCTGCTGCGACAAACCGTCGTAAGGGGAAAACTCCAGGCTGACTGCTGGTCGGGCAGTTCCTGGTTTTCCAGATGAGGTGAGAATGTTTAGGTCTGGCCGGCGAGGTTGTCATCCCTCGGGCGACAGTGGTGAGGGTGAAGAAGACTCATGGACTTTGGATTGGCCATAGGCTGTGGTAAGCTCCATGCCTGTTGGAGGATCTCCTGTAGGAGGATTCTTGATTAGGTTAGGCGCCGGCGCTAGCTCAGGGCTAGGCGCAGAGGTCAAGTTCTGTGGTGGCTCTACATCCAGGCTGGACGGAGCTTTGGCACTGCTCAGTGCTGCCAAGTGGGACTGGCAGAGAGTTGAGGTCGACTGGACCTGTGGTGGGGGTACCGGAGGTGCAATACCTCTCAGCGTGCCCTTGGAAATGGGAGACAGAGGCTCCTGCCTCTTGTGGAAGGCTAAGCCTTGTGGAAAATGGACATTGTCCGCTGCTGGTAATCGGCTAGGGCACCACCTAGGCCAATTAGTGGGAGTGCCCTAGTATGTTGCAGGTTTTGCAACGGAACTGTGAATGATCAATCTCCCTCCTTGGTAACAGGGGAGACTGTTGGTGGACGTACTTCCTAGAGGAAGTAGAATTTCGATGACTCCTTGCTTTGAAGTGATTTGTCGTGGGGTTAGGACCCCTAGGCTTTTTGAAATGTGAGGGAGACTTCATGTCTTGCCCTAGGAGGAGGTCGTAACCTCCTGGAATGTAGCTTGCAACTGCAAGAGTACATACTTTGGAGAAACTAGGTATGGTGACTCAATTGGACGGTCGGAAGGATCAGCTTGATATGGTTGATACCTTCAATGGTGATTAATCGACGTCTATCGACGTTAGCCGCTTGGGGGATTCGGTCTTCCCATATCAGGGAGATTTGAGCGCCAGAGTCGTCGTAGGCTCTGACATGGCTTGGCTGATAATAGCTTTGGAGGGGTGCGACGGTTATAGGGCCCTTAGCTGGGAGTCCTAGTAAAGAAGGATTGGTGACGGCCATTGTGATGGCGGGAATATTGTGGTTAGCGCACCCTCCGTAGTTGGCAGACATGTGACCCTTGCGGCCACAGTCGCAGCAGAACTTGTTCCAGAACCTCTTCCGTGGCACTGGACGGTAAGGCCGAGATGGCCCCACAGGTTGCGAATCTGCGGAGTCACCAAGGCTGGCAGTGTGCTCTGGCACAGGTGAGGAAGCCTCTCTGGCAGTGATTTGACGTGGGGAGGTTAAGGAAACCTCCGTTGAATCACCCTCGGAAGCAAGTCCGGGGTTAACTGGTGGGCTTACCTCTTCCAAAGTGGAGGAGGTAGGCGGTCAGATGGTAAGAGGCTGAGATGATGCGGAAGGAACTTCGGGCTCTGACACTGGGTTAGGGCCAGGTTCGCAAATAGAAAGGATGTCGGGGACATCGGAGGCACTAGCCTCTGAACCTAAAATTGAGGTTTGATTATGAGGCATACTGCAGGGATCCGGTGCATCTGGTAGTGGGAGCTGCGTCCAGGGGAGATACGGCTTAAGTAGATCTCGGCCCAATATCGCCTGATAAACATCATGAAATTGGTCAACTACGCCCAGGAGGCACAATGTGGTTTCCCTGGTCTCCTGGTCCAGAAAGGGCATTTCCACATTCAGAAGGACCGAAGGAACAGAATAGAGGTTACCGTCAATCCATTCAAACTGAATTTCTTCATCCGTCTGGATTTTGGCACCCCTAGGCAATGCCTTTCTTGAAATAAGGGAGACCTGGGCTTCGGTGTCGGCCATGACTTGTACCCACTGATAGGCCGTAGGAGACTGTTCATCAGGCAGGGCTACATGGTAGCCTTGGAGAAGTTCACCCTGGAAACTCATCCCAAGGTATAGATCGACTTGGGCACTGGTTGGAATCCACAGCATGCCCACGCACGCAACAAGTAGTGCAGAACTTCCGCAACCACCTCTTACCGGGAGTCCAGCTCATGGTGGGGCTGGGGTTTGGGTCTTAGAAAACTTGCCAGAGAGATTTCGTCATCTCTGAGAGCTAGCTCATGCTTTGTCTCTTCTTCTCTTTCCTTTCTCTCTGCTTCTCTGGCTTTCTTTTCTTGCAGGCGTGCAACATCCTGCTGCGCCTTTATCCACTGGTCAAGTGCTGGTCCAGTGTAACTGGCCTCCTTGCCTAGAGTCATGAGGGCTCCGAGCTTCTCTAGCTCTATGGCAAAGAAGTCGCGGGAAGCAGGGGAAGACATTTCCCTTGGGCTGTAGTAGAGGCTCGGATGAAAATGAAAATAATGGCCAGGAAGGGTACTGAATGGAATGGGAGTGCCTACTGTGGAAAGTGGCACTCACTTGGAAATGGGTTCTGCGATAATGGTAATGAAAAGTCTGAAAAGACTGGGTGCTCGGTGGCACTTTGTGAATGGCACCTTCTGATGAGGTGAAAAAATCGAATGAAGTGTGCGGCGTACGTCACACTTAAGGGCGTTCCTCACTTGGGAGACGCTGGAATGGGCTACCTGTAGGTCCAATACAGGTGCAATGGCACTTATGGATGCGTTCCATGGTTGAGTAATCCGAAATGGTGGATACTCTAATGAATGGGCGTTCCGTAGGACGGACACGCAGGTATAGGGATAACTGTACGGCTGTACAGGTGCACGGCACTTTCAGGAGGCGTTCCTTGGACAGCACTAGTAGTGCTGGTATTGCGGCACTTCGGGAGGCGTTCCCTTGATTGGGTGATCCGGGATAGCGGATACAATAATGGATTGGGCGTTCCGTAAGGACGGACACGCAGGTTTGACAGCACTTAGGGCTGGTATTGCGGCACTTTCGGGAGGCGTTCCCTGGTTGAGTGTTCCGAAGGATCACTGACCCTTGTACATGGACACACTAATTTCTTGGGCGTTCCGTAAGGACGGACACGCAGGTTTGGCAGCACTTAGGGCTGGTAGTTGTGTCACTTTGGGGAGGCGTTTTCCCTTGGAGGTGGGTCCGAAAGGATCACTGATCCTCGTACATGGACACACTAAAGAATAGGGCGTTCCGTAAGGACGGACACGCAGGTTGAATGGCTACCTGTACGGCCTGTACAGGTGCAATGGCACTTATGAGGAGGCGTTCCTTTTGGAGCACTGTTATCGTGCTGGTGTGTCCCGTACACTAAATGCAGTATACTTAAATATACTGAAGAGAAATGGTACTCTGTTCGGGGCAGAGTGTAATGGTGGAGGAGAGAAAGTAAAAGGTGGGAGTACTTCAGCAGCCAGTCGATGGACAGTGTCAAGAATTAGTGGCACTGTAAAATTGGTAAGACCTGACGTGCACTGGGGGTGGCCAGTCCTAAACTGGTAACGACTTCCCTGTCTGGAGTAATGAATTTGCGTGGCCACCAAACCCTGTGCAGTTTGTGCTTGCGGTATATGCAAGTCTTTTGTGATAAGAGAAAATGAAAAGACCACTCGGGCAACGACAGGTAATGGTAATTTTAGAAATGCTCAGTCCCTCGCTGAAGTACTCGATAAATGAAATAAATACTTGCAAACTGCAATGGACACAGGCGCGTACGTATCACGCTCAGTGTAAATAAAGACACAAGAGACTAAAATAATGTTCGTTCTGCATGCTATAAGTAATGAACGTAGTACTCTTGGCTTCGTAAATAATGGGTTCTGGTTCTCTCTCTCTCTCTCTCTCTCTCTCTCTCTCTCTCTCTCTCTCTCTCTCTCTCTCTCTCTCTCTCTCTCGGAGAGGGTGAAAATGATATATGAAAAACTCCCTTGTATTTAATTGAACTAATAATGTTAGTTTAATATGACGCAACTTGCGTTAAATTATCTACTTACGTTAACGTTTAATGAAAGAATTGCTTTTGATAACGTTTTATGAAAATGATAACGCGCTCGCGGTGAACGATTTTTACGTTAATGGTAGCGGCTTGCGCTTATATGAAAGGATTTGCGTTTCAATAGGAATTTCACAAAGATGCGTTTTACGTTAACAATTCTTGTAATTTATTCTACTTGAAGATTTACGTTAACTTTACGTAATATTACTAGGTCCCGGTGGCAAGTGAAAATGACGGTAAGGATTTTAAACGATGTTAGCAAACATTTGTAAAAGAGGTTACGTTAAGTCCGAAGTGAAATGAAACTTTCACTCAGCGAGCGAGTGAGCGATGCGACGTGAAACGTGTGAGCGGGTTGGGCATCGTGTCGTTCAAACAGCTGATTCTCTGTTAACACGGAGGCAATTTACAACACGAAATTCTAATTTGTTATTCAAGGCGAATTACGTTAATTTCTCTGGCAGAACGATAGATACTAGTACCGAGATTAATATTATTTACGTTAAACTTTCAAGACTTACGTTACTTTGCTTAAATCGTTGAGATAATGCTTAAAGGGATAAAAACATGGCTGCCGCTTTGTGAGAAACGAAGGTTGGTTGAGACAGCGCAGGCGCGAAGCTTACCTGGGAGAGCGTGTACGCTCAGCTTAATTAAGCTGAGAGCTAAGCGGTTACCAACACTTGGAATGAAACCTACGTTAAAATGAATTCCCCTAACCTATCACAGACAAAAGAATTGTACACTTCTTTTGCCATAACTATTAGTAGAACACTCCTAACCAGCTAGGCTTTCTAATACAGCAATAAACCCTGGCAAAGCACTTCCTAGTTTGATCTGGTACTTTCTGGCATCTATACACACGTGTTAGTGTCTCGTCAGGCGAAGACAGTGCAATTTACAAATAGAATTCACTCGGCGCTCTGGCCGTTACAATAATAATATTTCTACTTACACTCTTTTAAACACTTCGTAATAAAAATACTTAAACGTACCTTAAGCTAACATTGGTTATAGAATAATCATATTAATGAATGGTATACCTTACCGTGAGCCAGTGTGTGTCTTTCCCTGCAAGTGTGCTTTGATGTGCGCTATGTAAAAACATTTACATTCGTTTTACAAGGGATAGCGCGATTTACAAGCTTTTTTTAAGCAAGCCCAGATTCGATGCTGTCAAGCAGTCGTCACTTTGACGTATGAGCCTGGCCTTGAAAGAACTACGATACGTAAACAGGAAAAGTTAAGGGAGAACAAGGTGAATTTACTTGAACTTACCGTAAAACGTATTTATAGAGATGATTTACTCTAGAGGAAAAGGTAGGTTGCCAGAAACTCAGCTAAATACTTTACAGCTATTTATTTACAAGAGGCTCGCACTGGCCTGGAGAAAAGTAAATGCTACTGGTCCCCACGTGGACTTATATAATCTCTCACAAATGGATAATAGATGGCTCAAAATGGAATTTGTAAAAGCTGGTTTCATAATCTTGCGGGAATTGCAACACTTGCGGGCAGAGAGACTTGGCAGTGACTCAGGGAATCTGGAAAGGATCCCAGATTAAACAAGATAAAAGGAAAAGGATTTCTTTTTATCAGTTACTATTATTTCGTTCTCTAACACTGGGGAAAAGGAACTTTAATGCTTCACTGAGGTATGCAATGACTTCATTTGTCTGGGACGATCACACAAGGGAAACATGCGGCCATGAGGCAGTGAGAGGTAACAAAGGGATGGATCTTCTTTTTGGGCTTTTGAAATTCCAACTGGGAAAATGGGGAATCTAATAGATAATAGGATGTTAATTGGGACTGGCAATATTGCTGTTTCACAAGACGTACCTGGATACCATGTTCAGTGGATCTTTGTAGAAAATGTGGCGCCCGGCTTTGTCTTAGGTCTGGGCCTCTTGGCGCGCCACTAACACCATGGATAGGCCTAAATGGAAGGCAGGTGGTTGGACATCCGTCCGAGGTCACGGGCTGCAGTCGACTGGGGCAGATCGCAGGTGTTTTGCCTGGGTATTGGGGTCAGCTTAACCCCCCACGAGCAGGGCAAATCCTGGAAACAGAACATACAGCCAGCAGAGGGTTCACAGGAAAAAGAGCTTAAGATATAGGCCTAAGAAGTACCAGTCTGCCTACATCCTTCCCTTTTAGATACGTCCCTAAAGCTGACAAGAGTCTATTTTCCCCCAACTTAGGAACTCCCTACCTCTGGCTGGCGGGTTTTGGTTTCCCGCGTTTACTAAAAATCAGCTGATATTTGGAGGAAATGGCTGCCATTTGCCAAATCAAACTAATTAATTAATTACTGGGTAGACGAAGAGATCTATAAATGTCACAATATATATATATATATATAATATATATATGTATATGTTACTATATATATTATATATATGCATATATATATATATGTATATACTGATACTATATTATAGATATATATATATATATATATATATATATATACATATATATATATATATATATATATATAAAAAATATATATCTATTTATATATATATATATATATATATAAATATATATATATATATATATATATATATATATATAAATATATATGTATATAAATTAGTATTTTTGGTAAGCAAAAAATCTAAAACATTCTAGTGATATTCAATCATTTATCTTCATTTTGCAACAAACGGGAAGTCTCTAGCACAGTATTTCGATTTATGGTGAATTTTTGAAAAAAACTTTCTTCCCTCCCGCGCGCGGTAACTATGCAAACCTCAGAAATGCTTAAGTCACTTTGTTGTAATTTTTGCACCATTTTATATTAGCCGTTACATAGAGTTTTATATATGAAAATGTGCGCAATATCATGTAGAATACAACAAAAAATAACTCATGGTTGTAGCTTTTATCATTTTGGAAAACTGCATATAAATCACGATAAATAGAAAAAATTCAACATTTGGGCAACTTTAACTCAACCAAAATGATCGATAAATGCAATTGTAAGCTAAACCTCTTACAGTCTAGTAATTTTCAATCAATTACCTTCATTTTACAACAAACAGGAAGTCTCTAGCACAATATTTCGATTTATGGTGAATTTGTGAAAAAGAAAACTTTTTCCTTCCCTCTGCGCGCGGTAACTCGTCCGCTAATCTCAGAAATACTGGAGTCACTTTGTTGTAACTTTTGCACCATTTTATATTAGCCGTTACATAGAGTTTTATATATGAAAATGTGTGCAATTTCATGTAGAATACAATAAAAAATAATTCATGGTTTTAGCTTTTATAATTTTTGAAAACTTTGCATATAAATCACGATAAATAGAAAAAATTCGACATTCGGTCAAATTTAACTCGACCGAAATGGTCAAAAAATGCAATTGAAAGCTAAAACCCTAACAGTCTAGTAATATTCAATCATTTACCTTCATTTTGCAACAAACGGTAAGTCTCTAGCACAATATTTTGATATATGGTGAATTTTTGAAAAAAAGTTTTTCCTTCCCTATGCGCGCTGTAACTCAGCCGCAAATCTCAGAAATGCTTGAGTCACTTTGTCGTAATTTTTGCACCGTTTTATATTAGCCGTTACATAGAGTTTTATATATGAAAATGTGCGCAATTACATTTAGAAAACAACTGAAAATAACTCATGGTTGTAGCTTTTATCAGTTTTGACAAATTTGCATATAAATCACGATAAATAGAAAAAATTCGACATTAGGTCAACATTTAACTCGACCGAAATGGTCGAAAAATGCAATTGTAAGCTAATACTCTTACAGTTTAGTAATATTCAATCAATGGCCTTCATTTGCAACAAATGGGAAGTCTCTAGCACAATATTTCGATTTATGGTGAATTTTTGAAAAAAAAAATTTTTTTACGTCCGCGTGTTACGAATCCATGCATCATTTTGTGATAATATTTTCTCTGTGTTGCTTTGATCGTTATACAATTTGTTATATACCAAAAATATTTGCAATTTAGTGTACAATACAACGAAAAAAATTAACTCATTAGCTTCAACCGTTTTGCTCACAGCACGATTTGTATACAATTATATATGAAATTTGTTTTTGCGCTGTCATATATTCCAATATTTATATAAGATAGTTATATATTTTTAAAATTTCTGATGAGTGCATACTAAACTTCAGGCAGAGACAAAAAAGGAGCCAAATATGAACTCTTAATCTTGAAAACTAAGCAAGCTGTGATATT
Source organism: Macrobrachium nipponense (assembly GCF_015104395.2). Taxonomy (NCBI): domain Eukaryota; kingdom Metazoa; phylum Arthropoda; class Malacostraca; order Decapoda; family Palaemonidae; genus Macrobrachium; species Macrobrachium nipponense. The sequence goes on from NC_087203.1 coordinate 45,524,194, forward strand.
TTGAAAAAAACTTTTTTTCCTCTTCGACACTAACTCCTGATGGCTCGGAGTTTAAGGGCTAGGCTGTATGCTTTCAACATGCTTTGAATGATGCTTATTTAGCCAATCAGGTATTCCATGAAGGACTTTTGAATTAGTGAAGGAAAAAGATTATGCCCAGACCAGGGATTGAACCAGGGACCTTTAGATTTTCAGTCTAACGCTCTCCCAGCTGAGCTATCTAGGCAGCATAGTTTGAATAAATGCTTATTTTAGCCAATCAAGGTGTTCGTGAAGGACTTTGAATTAGTGAAAGGAAAAAGATTATGCCCAGACCAGGGATTGAACCAGGGACTTAGATCTCAGTCTAACGCTCTCCCAATGAGCTATCTAGGCAACATTGTTTGATGATGGGCTTATTTTAGGCCAATCAGGTTTCTGTGAGGACATTGTAATTAGTGAAGGAAAAAGATTGTGCCCAGATCAGGGATTGAACCAGGTACCTTGAGATCTTCAGTGTAATGCTCTCCCAACTGAGCTATCTAGGCACATTTGTTTGAATGTGCTTATTTAAGCCAATCAGGTGTTCTTGAAGGACTTTTGAATAGTGAAAAGAAAAAGATTGCCCAGAAGGGATTGAACAGGACCTTAGTCTTCAGTCCTAACGCTCTCGCCAACTGAAGCAT
>NC_087203.1:45529858-45549091 GCF_015104395.2 Macrobrachium nipponense
GCATATGTTTAACGATAAAGACAATGTAGATATTGATTTTTAACCCCACGATAATGATTTAAAAGATAGATAATTGATAAGCCCAGGACTCTCTCTCTCTCTCTCTCTCTCTCTCTCTCTCTCTCTCTCTCAATAAGGTTTCGCAAAATCAACTGGAGTAAAAAATAGATAAAGTGAGTATTTAAAAAGTTTATATTGAGTAGGAATACGTGAGTCAATAGGCAATAAATAAATGAATAAATAAATAAATAAAAGGTTGAATATTCCCCTTTCAAGCGCGCATTCGGATGCTGGGGGAAAATGAAGACCGCGCTCTCGAGTCGAGGAGGGGATATATTCGAGAGTTTTATTATGACCCCTTTTTTTGCAAATGTTCATCAAATCCTAAGCGGTTGCCATTTCTCTAGGATAGGTCTCGAATTTCATTCGGCGAATCTCGAAAGTGAATGGAATTTTTGCTCCCTTTTTTTCTTTTTTTTTCTCTCTCTCTCTCCCTGTATTTCCTCTTCTTCGTCTTCCTCTTCTTGTTCCCTGTATTAGGAAAGTTTCGCCCACGGGCAGCTATTTCCGACCGCAATGTTTTGGTGTGGTTGCCCTGGCAACGGTGGTTTTGCTAAAACTGGGCATTTTGGAGTGGGAGTCCGTTGCGAACGCCTCCTCCTCCTCCTCCTCCTCCTCCTCCTCCTCCTCCTCCTCCTTCTTCTTCTTCTTCTTCTTGGTTCGTTGACGTCAAAAACGAACTCGGTTTCTGGTTGGCTTACGGCTTCGTCATGCCCCAGTTCAGCTCCGAGTGTTGTTGCCGAGTTAATTTCGCATCGTGGGAAAAGTGCTAAGGTTGTGATCTCAGGGGACGACGCTTCCGAGGTTGTATTCGTGAGGGGAAACTTCTGAGGTTGTCTAAAAGCTGCATAGATTGTGTTCTTTTGGGGGAGACTTCTGAGGTTGTCTAAAAGCTTCAGAGGTTGTGTTCTTTGGGGTACACTTCTGAGGTTGTATTTTAAAGGGGAAACTTCTCAGGTTTTATTCTTAGGGGAACTGCCACAATATTCTCATTGTAAAGAGAGAGGCTCATGGCTGCGTTTAACCCCTTTAACGGAAACGTTCTTTGCAGTTGGAGCATGCGCAGAATAATACCTCGAATGTCGTCGGTTGAGGTAAAGTGCTTGAGATGCATTTAAACTAGGATAAAAATTAAAGAATGGAAAGAAACTGTAACTGAAAAATAAAGACAGCAGAACGATCAACTATGTCAGGGGTTTCATAGAAGCTCGCCCCGTTTGTGTGCTGTTGCTGAAGTCACTGAATGAAGGGGTAGTTATGAAATGCGAAAGTAAACAAAACGTTTATTTCCGCTGTTGTCGAAATCTCCGAAGACGAAATCATGAAATACAATAAATAAATAAATAAATATATTTTTTTAAATTCGAAAACACGGAGCTTGGTACGCAACTTTGCGTATAGAATAAAGCGTATGTGCGTTCCCCGAGGCTAAGCAGGCGACAGACTTAAAAAAAGAAGAAGAAGAAGAAGAAGCAGTCGTCCTCGTCTTGGTTAAGAAGTAAAAGACCCCGGGTTTGTTGGGGGGAAGGGGGGTGGGGGGTGTTTGGTTGGCTCGAGCGAGAGAGAACTGGGAAACAACAGCGTTCTGTACCTCTTGCTAGAGAACAATAGTAGCTAAGATTGTCATTGTTGGCCATAAACAATGGAACGGTCGCAAACGAATGCCGGAGTAAGAGAGAGAGAGAGAGAGAGCTGTAGAGTCTGCATCCTTCCCCTCCCCCCCACTCCCCCCACTCCCACTTCCCCCCCCTCCACATCCCGAAACACATAACTATACCAATTTAAGAAATTCTTTGTTACAGTGCGTGACGATGTTCAGGTCAGTCTCGGTTCTCGTGGGTATATTCCCCCCCCCCTTTTTTTTTTCTTTTGAGAATGGTCGTCGTCGTTGTTGTAGATTAAGCTGGCCTTATACCAGCACGGGCTCTTCCTCATAGAGCAGCGTGTAGGATGGTCGTCGCTCCACTAGGTAGGCGCTTGTTTCCTTATGTATTCCCGACGGTTCTCCGTAAAGATTGCGACGATAAAATCAGTCCAATTCAATAAGTCCTCTTAGGGGGGCTAGTGCCGTCAGTGCACCTCACGTGGTGCACTGTAAGGCATTACTAAGGGTCTGTGCATCGCCCCTTCGGCCCCAGCCGCAAGCTTTCATTACTTTATACTTTACCTCCGTTCATAATCGCTCTCTTTCATCTGACTTTCCACCCCCTCGAACAGTGGTTTCCTAGTGCAACTACTGTGAGGTTTTCCTCCTATTTCACCTTTCAAACTTTTTTTTTTTTACTGTTAATTTCCGTTTCAGGGCTGAATGACGTCGTAGGGCTTAGCGCTTGGCCTTTGGCCGGAATTCTATATTCTGTTCTATTCTTTTCTGTTATTGTGATGGTGAGAGTCAGCCAGATAATCGTATTTCACATTAAAATGCCTCACAAAATCTGTATTGAACTTACGTTGTATTTCACACACACACTGCGTGCCCCCAAAAATTCTGTATTACAGTTATGAAGGAAAAGAGCCAACGGTTGCAACCAGTGATTTCTACTGTTTCCCCAAAGATTCTTCCTGGAAATTTTGGGGTCTGGAATTGCTTGACCTCAGACTCTTTCCAGAGATTATGAATTTTAATACTCCTTACCCTCAGATTGAGTGTGGGGACTATTGACTTTTTATATTCTTTCCCTACAACCTTCGGGGGTGGGGGGGCCGAGTAGTGCCATCAGGTAGACATTACTTAAAGGTTCTTTGCAGCGTGCCTTCGGCCCCTAGCTGCAACCCCTTTCGTTCTCTTTACTCTACCTCCGTTCATATTATCGCTTTTCCATATTGCCATCCACTCTCTCCTAACAACTAGGTTTTCTTCCTGTAACACCTTCCCAACCTACTTACTCTCAGTTTCCTTTCCAGCGCTGATTGACCTCGTAGGCCCCAGTGCTTGGCCTTTTAGCCTAAATTCTGTATTCAATTCGATTCACATATCCTTGGTAACCATTGTGGAATGTGTGTGGAAACTTTCTTATGCTTGTCAAATGATTCTCTCGGGATACTGTGGCCTATATTACGAGAGAGAGAGAGAGAGAGAGAGAGACTCCATAAAAGAGTAATAATAATCTGCTGTATTTGAGAGAGAGAGAGAGAGAGAGAGAGAGAGAGAGAGAGAGTCCATAAAAAAGAGTAATAATAATCAGCTGTATTTGAGAGAGAGAGAGAGAGAGAGAGAGAGAGAGAGAGAGAGAGATGGGGTTCTAATTCGGACGATAAAATGTGCCATAACATTTGAATAGAAATCATGAAAAACATATATACGCGAAACACAAAAAAGGTCATAACTCGAAGGAGAGATACAATATGATTTAGCTGTCAGTACGGCAAGAGGCTTCTTACAGAGGAACCTGGTCGTTAAAAGACGAAAATCTGTAATATATGATTATGAGATTCCTCTGCTGGCTTTTCCTGAGTAAATAATCCCCCCCCCCCCCCCCCCCCCTCTCTCTCTCTCTCTCTTATAATAAATATCTGAAGGATAAAGGCTTTTCTGGAATACTCTTTTCGTTTCTCTCTCTCTCTCTCTCTCTCCTCTCTCTCTCGTGATACTCATGAAATATTTTTTTATCATTAGTAAACTGTTGGTGTCCTGCCTTAACCCACTATATTCTTTTTCAAATTAGTTGATAAAAAAAATACTACACTGTTAGGAAGAAACTTCAACATCCTTTTAAGAATAGGCTGAAGAAAATGCTGAAGTTTCATCAGAATGTTATAAAAGGACATTTATGATTCATTTATCAGAATGAAAATGTAAAAGAATAAATAATCTAATAGAATATAACCTATTTATTTTTATTTTCGCTGGTGAAACGACGCTTTATTTAACCGTAGATTTTAGCATGTGCTTCGAGTAACCTGGAGGCCGGATCACGCCTTCACTCTATAAAATTCCCTTTCATCGCCGAATGACCTCATAGGTCCTAGCTCTTGGCCTTTGGCCTAAATCTTAAAAACTCCGGTTACTCGTGTAGGGGAAGTGTTCTGCACAAAGGGATTCATCCTCGATGCTGTCGTAGAATGTAAAATGTCGTGGGTGCCAGCGCCTGGATTTTGTCATAAATTATATTTATTGTATTCTATTCTAGAATACATAAATTATATTTATTGTATTCTATTCTAGAATATACAATATTGGCGCAGACCCCTTCCTTGTTTAATACTTTCAAACCACCCATTGGAAACGACCAACCCGAGAAGAGCTTCAATTTCCTGTATAATGATAATTATTATTATCATTTCAGGGGAAACGACCTAACGTCAGAAATATTATAATTTTTGTAACATGTTGTTGAGCGACCTTCCTATATTCCTGCGAAAATGGCTGTACATCACTTGGGGGAGGAGGGTGGGGGGGGTAGGGCTGAAAGGTGAGTATGTTGTTGTCATGGGGACGCCACGAGGGCTTCTGTGAGAGAGAGAGAGAGAGAGAGAGAGAGAGAGAAACGGCTGATAAATTGTTGATAATTAAAAAAGATTATTAAGGACTATAAGTACAGTGTTTACCACTGACAAAGAAAACTGCTGATAGGTGAGGAGAGAGAGAGAGAGATAGGTAAACTTTTAATACAGATTGAATCAGAGGAAGGGAGAATTAGAGGTAATCACGAAAAGGAGAGAGAGAGAGAGAGAGAGAGAGAGAGAGAGAGAGAGAGAGAGAGAGAGAGAGCAAACTTTCAATAAAGGAAAAAATATAAGAATATAAAATGAATAGAAAAACTAGAAATGACAAGAAGACAGTGGGAAAAATAATTTAACGCAATAGTAACCTGTCTTGGGAGTTTCAGTAAATGAACATAGCTTATAGTAAACAAAACAAGATTGATGCAAAGTGCAAAGGATATGAACAAGTTATTGGAGGTGGAAAAGAACAACGGAGTAACCAACGATTAAAAATAGAGAAGTGAAATGAAAACGGTGGGAAAAAATGAGCGAAAATTAATCATTCATGAGATTTCCATTTCCACCCAATCCTTGAAAAACAAGTGTTTTCATAGAAAGTAAATAAACGAATAATTATTGGCAGGCTGTATCCGCGGAATCTTTGGGAATGAGAGGGATCAATTTTCAAGCAGAACAAACAAAAAAAAAAAAAAACAAACGCAGGCGGGAAGATGAAACGGAGACCGACTCAATCGGCATAAAAAGACTTGATGTAACATCATCGGGAGTCGCTGCCGTCCCATTTAGGCAAATTGGTCGTCATGGCAACACGAACACATCCGGGACATCGGAGGAGCCGAACCGCTGGTTTCTTCTTCTTCTGTGGCACTTTTCAATAACTCGCCATCAGCATATGCGCGCGGAGGAATTAACGCGTGTGGAACGGCAGTGACGAAGCAGTCCGGCAATGTTATGGAATTTTAGAAATGAAATAACAGTTAAGTTTGTAAACTGATTTCTTTAGATGCTTTCATCTTTCGGTCCTTTTACCGCCTTTTTTAGGCGGTTGTGGGAGACGTGTTGAGGCCTTTAGACGCATTTTTTTTCTCTTTTAATCTGAAAGGTGTTCTCTTTTTGTAGACGGTTCATTAGTAGATGCCTAACCTGTTTAAGTAGCCAGAAATCAATCGATCAAGCGTAACCTCGCTGTTTTGTTGAATTTTTAATAAAGCTGGAGGGTTTCCGTTCCTGGCACGGCGCTGTAAGCCGAAAATCGCCTTAACCCGAATCATCATAATTATAATGGGAATAAGTAGCATTTACAGTGCTGTTACAGCACCATAAAGCAGGTGACAGTGCCGTAAGTCCACTTGCGGCGCTGAAAAGATTGTGGTTAACAGCACCATGAGGCAAGCGCTGTAAGTCCAGAACGACGTAACCCGGGGAAAACCTTGTTCCTTACTGTTTCGTGTGATGATCTCTGTTTTCTTAGTGTCTGACCCTAAAGAAATTCATGTATTTCAATAATTTGCTGAACTTTTTTCTATTTATGTGTTAACTTATACTTTGTTCTAATCACTGTTTTTTATGTATTTCCCATTACTTTCTGTGGGGACATCGACTTGAAATTCAACAATCCAAAGAATATGGTCTTCGCTAAAAAGAAGTAACAGAAGGTAATGCGAAATGCAGAAAGAAGAGATCGCTTGTTAAAAAAATTGAATTGATGAAGCAAATATAAAAAAAATATGAGTGAATTATTAAAATACTAGAAGTATGAGGGTTGTAATGCATTGCATCTTTGCTTTTCAAGTACACGTAAGTGTGAAAGATTAGCCAAGCAAAAACTTGAAAAGAAAGTCAGAAATTACGAAGGGGGAAAGCAAGAAAGAGAGAAAGAAAAAAGAAGAGCAGTTCCCTGACAAAATGAACATTACTGACAGCCATTATATCAAGACGTTCCAACGATTTTGAGAAAGATAAGGAACAAACGATTCATTCAGTTTAGTACTAAAAATAAAGCATGGACCTCCATATGGTAACTGCTGTCATGTGAGGACCTCATATTCAGTTATTTAGCTGTGCATTTTCTTTTTTTTTCGTTCTTTTTTCTTTTCTTGCAGGCTGCCCTATGAGCAAGAGCCCGTATAGCCATAAAGCAAGCTTAATCGAAACCCAACCAACCACATTGTTTTTCTCGTGTCATATGTCAATGTATTATCTTTTTCTCTTCTCAAGACGGCGTCAGCACGCCCATGGCTTATAGCGGTGGCCATTTTGTTTTCTCAGTGGATGAGACATGCCCAGGAAAAGGTAAGAAACCGTCATTTGTAGCTGAGAGTCGATGTTCTCTTTTAAGTACAGGAAATGACAAGTCATGAGATCAAAGAGACGTTACGTTCGTTTCCCCATCCTTTGAAACGGGCCAGTGGTGAGATAAACTTAACCGGGGCTGGACGACGGCGGCGAGGATGATGTATTAACCCTAGACAATTATTATTGTTAGGTTAATGTTACACACAACGAAAATATATGTTGATGATAAAATCAGTATCACAAGTCGCAGCTATAGATTTTGTCTTCGCTTAACTTTGCAATGGCTTCATTTTGCTATATATGGTTTATACTGTTCTCTCTCTCTCTCTCTCTCTCTCTCTCTCTCTCTCTCTCTCGTTACACACGGAAAAAAATATGTTATATATTAAAATCATTACTATCAGATATTGCAGTTGTAGATTTCGTCTTCCGCACAACTTGTGGACTGCGATTTCATTTTGTGCTTTAAGCTCCTGCACTGGCGTTCAGAGGATATTTCTCTCTCTCTCTCTCTCTCTCTCTCTCTCTCTCTCTCTCTCTCTCTCTCTCTCTCTCTCTCTCTCTCCTTGACCGCCCCTTTTCCCTAATAGGACAATATGAAGAGGGAGAGTTTCAGCCTCTGTGATGTGGCTCATATATTGGACTGAACACGAACGTCGGATTACAGTCCTCCGGGTGGAGTTGAACCTCAAGAATACAAACAACCTCTCTCTCTCTCTCTCTCTCTCTCTCTCTCTCTCTCTCTCTCTCTCTCTCTCATATGACTCTAACGGTCACTTTTATTGGGTGTATATATGGCCATGTTCTCTGTCTCATGGTGTGTGTGTATATATATATATATCTATATATATATATATATATTAATATATATATTATATATATATATATATATACATACGTATATGTTTATAGGATTCTACCAGTCAATTTTATCAGATTTATATTATGAATCTCTCTCTCTTCTCTCTCTCTCTCTCTCTCTCTCTCTCTCTCTCTCTCTCTCCAATGGAGAGTTGAATAGATAGCTATCGTAAAAGTCACACACACACAAATGGAGAATAGGCATGATAGGAATAAGAACAGAGAGAGTAATAATACAGATGGAATCTTGAGATGCGGCCCACAAGAGGTCAAATCTTCAAGCCATATCATTTGGTTAATAATAATATATCAGTGAAATATGACTTACTGTGTCATTTTGGTCATTTTCGACCTTTATTTTTTTTTCTTGTGTGAAACTTCCGTTTGATAGATGCTAGTGTTTACTAGACTTGAAGTGGATAGTGCTTGTTTCCCCCGTTGGAGGGGGTGGGGGTTAGTGCCTTCAGTGCACCTAATGCGGTGCACTGTAGGCATTACCTGAGGTTCTTTTACAGCGTCCCTTCCTTAGGCCCCTAGCTGCTTTAACCCCTTTCATTCCTTTTGCTGTGCCTCCGTTCATATTCTCTTCCATTATTTCCATCTTTCCCCCTGTTACCCCTTTCAAACGATCTTACTCTCAGTTTCCATTTCCGCGTAGAATGACCTCATAGGTCCCAGTGCTTGGCCTTTTGGCCTAAACCATATATTCTATTATATTCTAAAAGCACTTTTCACATCGACAAGTTCGATTTCCCGCCATGCCAACAAGGAACCAGAGGAATTTATTTCTGGTAATAGAAATTCATTTCTCGATGTGGTTCGGATCCCACAGTAAACTGTAGGTCCTATTGCTAAGTAAGCAGTTGGTTGCTAGCCACGTAAAAAATCTAATCTTTCGTGCCAGCCCTAGGAGAACTGTTAATCAGCTCAGTGGTATGGTTAAACTAAGATAGGCTTAACTTTTTCACATTGACAGACTCTCTCTCTCTCTCTCTCTCGACTCCTGCACGATTGTAAACAGCAGTTGATGCAGATAGCATCGTCACACCGCCGTAAGTTCCCGCGAAGTCCTCGTGAAGTTCCCGCGTGCGTGATCTTTAATGGAACCGGGAACACCTCTGATATAACCAAGAGGAAATAAAGGACACTCGTTAATTCCAATATGCAAATTTGGCTGAAAGTCTTAAGCGCCCACCTAATTAGCATAACATCCTTTGCGGATGTTTTTGGATGTTTTCTGAGCACGAATTTTTTTTTTCTTGTAAAGATGACGATTTGTAAAAATTTGTGGAAATAATTGCTATTATTTGTCCGAACATATAATGTGATTGAAGTCTTAACTGCATGTATAGATTGTTGAACTTTAAATCGTCATACATATATATCCAAAAGCAAGTAGGATTCTCAGTCATCTTCTGAATAATAATAATAATAATAATAATAATAAAATAATAATAATAATAATAATAATAAAATAATAATAATAATAATAAAATACCACCATATGTTTTACACTCGTATGAAAATGGTGATATAGAAGTGCATGCAGTTGTTGTTATTATTATTACTATTATTATTATTATTATTATTATTATTATCATCATCATCAAAATAGTAGAAATAAATAATAATTTAAAGATAATCATAATAGTATTAATGATAATACCATATTTTTTCTCTCGTCAGAAAATGGTAATATATATATATATATATATATATATGTGTGTGTGTGTGTGTGTGTGTGTGTGCGTGCGTGCGCGCATGCATGCATGCATATTCACTTTCCTCTGTTCCGGGCAACGCAACGATCATGCAATAACCTCTCAACTTCTCGATTCCCCAGCGTTTTCCTGAACGCCTTTGAAAACCCCGACTAGGAAGTAGAGAATTTCTCCTCTCTCTCTCTCTCTCTCTCTCTCTCGACAATACCCTTAGACATCGGACACGGGTGGAGAGATTTCTCGCCTCGTTTCTTATTTCGCGTCCGGGAGGATTATTCACTCAGGCACAGAGAATGTCGTATTTCCGGATTGCTTGCTTAGATATTGTGTATGTGACAGGCGCGCGTGCGCATGCACAAGCACACGTATATAATGTGTGTGTGTGTGTGTAAATATATTGGTAATGGAAGAGAGTACTGAAATATCTTTATTCTCATGCTGGCATAAGTGTCACTTAAAAAAAAAAAAAAAAAAAAAAAACATTATATATATATATATATATATATATAGTATATATATATATATACTATATATATAATATATATATATATATATATATATATATATATATAGTCGACAACCGTTTGTTCTATGGCTAATTCCTTGATGAGAGGAATTCGGACTTTTAGCAGCCTCCTGGTGCAACCGATGTAAGTGCCGAGATCACATCTGGGACAATTATACTTATAAACGACACCGGAGGCAAACAGGGGGCTGATCTTATCCTTGACTTGGAAGAGTGAGCCGATAGTTCGGGGTTTATGGGAATTAGTTTCAAATTAAGGGCAGGCAATTGCTCATTGAATAGGGTGATGCATTTTTCCTAAATTTATTATTATGGATGAAAGGGAAATCTAGCAAACATACGGAGCTTGGGGACACTATGGACTATTGGAGGTGGATTGAATTTCAGATTAAGTAGCCTATTAAGGGATCTATGAAAAATGCTGGAGGGAAATAATTATCCTTAAAGTAATCAGCAAGGAAAGTCACTTCAGTATGAAAGGTAGACCAGCTTGATGTCAGATTAATGGCTCTATGGAGGAGAGTTGATACGGAATTCATTTTAAAGTTAAAAAAACATGAACTATAAAAATTGGTCCCCAGGCCAGTAAAGGTGCTCTTTCTATAAATACCAGTATGAAAGCCAGACTCGTCCCTTGGATATCCTCACATCAAGGAACGGAAGTGAATTCTGTGTTTCTGTTTCAACCGTAAATCTAATGTTATGTGTTAGTTGTTTAAATACTCAAGAAAGGTATCAGCATGGTAATTACATCTGAACAAGGCGAAAGTGTCATCTATGTAAGCGTCTATAAAAGAGTGGCGGAAATTAGGTGGGCATACATCTAGAGCTCGCTCCTCCAGGGAGCACATAAATATGTTAGCAAAAGTAGGACCCAGGAGGGCTTCCATGGCCATCCCCTCAGTCTGCTTAAAAACCGTATTATTAAAAACAAAGGGCGTATCCAGCACGGCTAATTCTAAAAGCAACTTGAATTGAGTTTATATTAAAATTGTTGAACAAGCAATCGTCAGTGGGAAATAGCCTGTCTAAAATGATGTTGATAGTCTCACAACGGGAACATTTGTAAACAGAGATTCCACGTCAAAGCTCGCCATGTACAGATCTGAGTCCTGCGTAATAATGTCATCTTTAAAGGAGGCCGAGTTTATTAATGTGTATTTATTGTGAGTCGAGTGGTTGGAGTAAAGGGACAAGAAATTTGGCGAGTTTATAGCTAGCAGTGTTAATGGAAGAAAGGATAGGTCTCAAAGGAATTCCTTTCTTTGTGTATCTTTGGCAGTCCGTACGTAAGTCCATATGTAGATCCTGTTCACAAAAGGTCCTGATACGTATTTTCATCTATTGCTTTGGTTTGTTTTAGGGTTCTAAGAAATCTGTTGATTTTATCTTCGGGTTTTAGTAATATTGTAAAGGGTCTGGGTCACCAACTTTGGTAAATTTTGTAGAGTCGTTTAAAATGTCATTCATTTTTTGTATGTAGTCATGTCTGTCAAGGATAACTGTACCCTTACCTTTGTCTGGACGAGTAATTATTACATTTTCATCTTTGGCTAGGTTTTTCAAAATGTCATAATCATTCTTGGTAAAAAAAGGAGCCCATCTAGTTTTAAGATTATTAAAAGAGCTGTGGGCGAGGGCTGAGAATTGTGATCTTAAAAACTCTATATTTTTGCAAAAGGGACGAAGTTTATTATTCTCTGAAAAAGTATCTCGAGAGGTAAAAAGAATTGCTGATAATTTGGGCGATAGTTGGGGAGGCAAAAGTCTAACCCTAAGGACAGTAGGAATTCCTCTCTCTTCGAAAGTATTCGTTTGGAAAAATTGAACACAGAATTAATTTTATTATTAAGTAAAGGAACGGTAATACCTAAATTTCGAAGTTTTGTGAATGTCTATCTTCAACGTCCCCCCGAACAAAGGAGGAAATAGCCTTATTAAAATAAATGGTTAAAAATGATAGAGTCCAATAATGTCAGCGAATTGAGTACACCAGTCCTGAATCTCGTCATTTGGTCATGTGCGCGATGAAGTTCCTTGGTCTTTGAACGTATTTCCAGCTCAAGAAGGTTCCTAGTAGCATCAGTGTAAAACTCAGAGCTGTACAGGGAGGCTTTGTAAACTTTGAACTTTATAAACTTAGGCACTATGTTATTGAATTGACAATATCTCAAAAAGTTGAGGTCGAGGTTGATTTTGTTGTATTTCTTGGTGTGTTTCTCCAAGGAACGGCAGTTGGCTAAAAGCTGTGGATCGTATCTCGTTCGTATTAGCGAGTGGAAGTCCTCCACTCCTCGGGAACGAAGGCGGAGGAGAAACAGGGCGGCAAAGAGGAAGCTTGCGAAAGTCATGGTGCTAGCGAATCGTAGTCCAGAAGGTCAATCCAACATAGAAGTATGGAGACAGGAGCAATTACCAGGATGTAATTACCATGCTGATACCTTTCTTGAGTATTTAAACAACCAACACCATAACATTAGATTTACGGTTGAAACAGAAACACAGAATTCACTTCCGTTCCTTGATGTGAGGATATCCAAGGACGAGTCTGGCTTTTCAATACTGGTATTTATAGAAAGAGCACCTTTACTGGCCTGGGGACCAATTTTTATAGTTCATGTTTTTTTTAACTTTAAAATGAATTCCGTATCAACTCTCCTCCATAGAGCCATTAATCTGACATCAAGCTGGTCTACCTTTCATACTGAAGTGACTTTCCTTGCTGATTACTTTAAGGATAATTATTTCCCTCCAGCAATTTTTCATAGATCCCTTAATAGGCTACTTAATCTGAAATTCAATCCACCTCCAATAGTCCATAGTGTCCCAAGCTCCGTATGTTTGCTAGATTTCCCTTTCTCCATAATTAATAAATTTAGGAAAAAATGCATCACCCTATTCAATGAGCAATTGCCTGCCCTTAATTTGAAACTAATTCCCATAAACCCCCGAACTATCGGCTCACTCTTCCAAGTCAAGGATAAGATCAGCCCCCTGTTTGCCTCCGGTGTCGTTTATAAGTATAATTGTCCCAGATGTGATCTCGGCACTTACATCGGTTGCACCAGGAGGCTGCTAAAAAGTCCGAATTTCCTCTCATCAAGGAATTAGCCATAGAACGGGTTGTTCGACTATCAAATAAATCCAGAACAATCTAACATAAGAAATCACAGTAAAAGTTGCAAAACATATATATATATATATATATATATATATATATATATATATATATATATATATATATATACACACACACACACACACACACACACACACACACACATAAGGGCCGGAGCTGGAGCTCAAAGAAGATATATCCCGAAGGAAGTAGTAGGAAAACAAGGGGTCCTCATTCTTTGTTCAACGTTTTATTTGAATGCCGCCGTTTCCGCGACTAATTCCAAGTTGCATTTTTTCGAAAGGCATAAAAATATATATCAAGTTTTTGTACGAACATTAATAATTAATTTAATTTGATTTATATTAAAAAATGTCATGGCAACAGCTCTCAATAAAGTAAAAAGTTACAAGTTAAAAGTTAAAATTCAACAGCACCTCCAAAGTGAGACATATTAAAAGTACAGTCTTTTTGATAATTATAGATTCTAAAATTCTATAATTATCATGAAGACTGTACCGTCGTTAAATACCCAAACGTCCTCTGTAAAATTGTTCATAGCCTAGTTTGAGCAGCTGGTTTGCCTCACTGTATTTTTACCTATATTGTGTTAGTCTTACTCTTTCTTTTGTATAGGTAGGTGTTTCTGAAATTTTAGTGTAGTCCTGTACTTTTAATATGTCTGACTTTGGAGGTGCTGTTGAATTTTAACTTTTAACTTGTAACTTTTTACTTTTTACTTTTTACTTTATTGAGAGCTGTTGCCATGATATTTATGATATAAATTAAATTAAATTAATTATTAATGTTCGTAAATTTATATATATTTTAGCCTTGAAAATGCGACTTGAAATTCGTCGCGAATCGTCGGCGTTTAAATAAACTGTTGAAAGATGAGGATGCCTTTCCCTACTACTTCCTTCGATATACATACACACACACACACCATACATACATATATATATATATATATATTATATATATATATATATATATATATATATATATATAACATACATACAATTTACATAAACTCACACCTACATTATACATGCATAAGTAAATAAATACATACATACACACATACAAACTGAAATCAATCAAATTGTACGCACGCACACGCACGCGCGCACGAGACATCCCCCCAGCGACGAGATGGAAAATATAATAAAGACCGGGAAAAAAAAGCCATTTCAATATGCTAATGATTATCACATGAAGCGAACTGAAGTGGGGGCCGTGAAGTGAGCGTGAAGTGGCTGAAGAGAAGTTGAGAGGAGAAGAGGATAGAACGAAGCGCGAGAGAGACGGTCTGAGAGGTGAGGGGGCCGGGGGGAGGAGGGGAGGAGGAGGAGATTTTTTTAAGCCTTAATTTATTCATTAGGGGCAATAACTTATGTACACGGGGCTATGAGGAAAGGAAGTGCTTGTGAGGTAAAGAGAGAGAGAGAGAGAGAGAGAGAGAGAGAGAGAGAGAGAGAATGTGTATATATATTCTTAAACGAAACATTTTTAACAACATAATGACGCTTCACGTGAGATAGACTAAATCTACCTGCCTCAACTGCAGTAACTTAGGCGTCAGCTTTTTATTTATTTATATCTCTTTTTCAACAACACCGTAGAATCTTCTAATGTACATTGTTGAGGGTGACACAGGCGAGACGTGTGCTGTCACAAGAACAGGCTAGAATTCGGGCCAGGAGCGTTACATTTTCACAGGTTAAATAACACACACACACACACACACACACACACACACACCCGGGTGTACAATATCTGTGTGAATAATAAACTCTACGAGAAATGAGGTTTGAAAGCCATACGGTGTCCTTAAGAGGACCCGGTTTTAAATGGGCCGCCATTCCACACCGGCTAAATAATCAGTGGTTTCCAACCTTTTTTCAACCACGCCCCACCTCATCACCTCTAAAATCCTCATGCGTCCCCCCCCCTGGTGATATGTAATTCTTATATCTTCTCGCGGAGGAAGCCTTAAAGGGCATTAACTTGGTGTGAATATTCTCGAGTTGCCCCTCTTACAAAATCAAATTAACCCCCCCCCTCCCTGGTGAGGCGTACTACACCCCACGTTGGGAACTGCTGGTCTAAATCAAACTTCATAGCGCCTCAGTGGCGTGATCGATATGATCTTGACCTGCCACCTCGGTGGCCGCGAGTTCGATTCTCGGGCATTCCTTTGAGGGGTGAGAGATGTGTATTTCTGGTGATCAAAGTTCACTCTCGAAGTGGTTCGGAAGTCACGTAAAGCCGTTGGTCCCGTTGCTGAATAACCCACTGGTTCCATGCAACGTAGAAGCACCACACAAACAAATTAATCAAAGTTCATGTGCTCTAATGTTTTTATCATACACAATGATACGTCTTTTACGGGCTGCTCTAGGAGCAAGAGCCCGTGCCAGCACAAAGCTGGCTTCATCAACAACAACAAATGATACATCAAGGAACGAGAGGGTAACAACTAGACAGCCATACATATGTCACAAGAGTTGTAATTTGTCAGAGATCTTTCACATTCTAGGTCCTGTAGCCCTCAGTTCCAGAGGTCCTTTATCCCTCAGTTCCAGAGGTCCTTTATCCCTCAGTTCCAGAGGTCCTTTATCCCTCAGTTCCAGAGATCCTTTATCCCTCAGTTCCAGAGGTCCTTTATCCCTCAGTTCCAGAGGTCCTTTATCCCTCAGTTCCAGAGATCCTTTATCCCTCAGTTCCAGAGATCCTTTATCCCTCAGTTCCAGAGGTCCTTTATCCCTCAGTTCCAAAGGTCCTTTATCCCTCATTTCCAGAGATCCTTTATCCCTCAGTTCCAGAGATCCTTTATCCCTCAGTTCCAGAGGTCCTTTATCCCTCAGTTCCAGAGATCCTTTATCCCTCAGTTCCAGAGATCCTTTATCCCTCAGTTCCTGAGATCCTTTATCCCTCAGTTCCAGAGGTCCTTTATTCTTCATTTCCAGAGGTCCTTTATCCCTCAGAGTCCTTTATTCGTCCTTTCCAGAGGTCCTTTATCCCTCAGTTCCAGAGGTCCTTTATCCCTCAGTTCCAGAGATCCTTTATCCCTCAGTTCCAGAGATCCTTTATCCCTCATTCCGAGGCCCTTTCCTTCATTTCCAGAGGTCCTTTATCCCTCAGTTCCTAGGGTCCTTTATTCGTCCTTTCCAGTCCTTTATCCCTCAGTTCCAGATCCTTTATCCCTCAGTTCCAGAGTCCTTTATCCCTCTCAGTTCCAGAGGTCCTTTATCCCTCGATTCCAGAGGTCCTTTATCCCTCATTTCCTGAGGTCCTTTATCCCTCATTTCCTGAGGTCCTTTATCCCTCAGTTCCAGAGGTCCTTTATCCCTCATTTCCTGAGGTCCTTTATCCCTCATTTCCTGAGGTCCTTCATCCCTCATTTCCTGAGGTCCTTTATCCCTCAGTTCCAGAGGTCCTTTATCCCTCAGTTCCAGAGGTCCTTTATCCCTCAGTTCCAGAGGTCCTCTTTATCCCTCAGTTTCCAGAGGTCCTTTTATCCCTCAATTTCCTTAGGTCCTTTATCCCGTCATTTCCTGAGGTTCCTTTATCCCTCCGTTCCCAGAGGTCCTTTATCCATCCACCCTTCCAGAGGTCCTTTATCCCTCAGTTCCCAGTTCCAGGTCCTATCCCTCAGTTTCCGTAGTTAGGTACCCCTTTATTCCTCCAGTCAAGAGGCCTTTATCCCTCCAGTTTTCAAGGTCCTTTATCCCTCTGTTCCAGAGGTCCTTTATCCCTCAGTTCCAGAGGTCCTTTATCCCTCAGTTCCAGAGATCCTTTATCCCTCAGTTCCTGAGATCCTTTATCCCTCAGTTCCAGGAGGTTCCTTTATCCCTCATTTCCTGAGGTCCTTTTGTATCCTCAGTTCCAGAGGTCCTTTATCCTCAGTTCCTGAGGTCCGTTTATCCCTCAGTTTCCAGAGGTCCTTTATCCCTCAGTTCCAGAGATCCTTTATCCCTCAGTTCCAGAGGTCCTTTATCCCTCAGTTCCAGAGGTCCTTTATTCTTCATTTCCAGAGGTCCTTTATCCCTCAGTTCCAGAGATCCTTTATCCCTCAGTTCCTGAGATCCTTTATCCCTCAGTTCCATAGGTCCTTTATTCTTCATTTCCAGAGGTCCTTTATCCCTCAGTTCCAGAGGTCCTTTATCCCTCAGTTCCAGAGATCCTTTATCCCTCAGTTCCAGAGGTCCTTTATTCTTCATTTCCAGAGGTCCTTTATCCCTCAGTTCCAGAGGTCCTTTATCCCTCAGTTCCAGAGGTCCTTTATCCCTCAGTTCCAGAGGTCCTTTATCCCTCATTTCCTGAGGTCCTTTATCCCTCAGTTCCAGAGGTCCTTTATCCCTCAGTTCCAGAGATCCTTTATCCCTCAGTTCCTGAGGTTCTTTATCCCTCAGTTCCAGAGGTCCTTTATTCTTCATTTCGAGAGGTCCTTTATCCCTCAGTTCCAGAGGTCTTTTATCCCTCAGTTCCTGAGGTCCTTTATCCCTCAGTTCCAGAGGTCCTTTATCCCTCATTTCCAGAGGTCCTTTGTCCCTCAGTTCCATGGGTCCTTTATCCCTCAGTTCCAGAGGTCCTTTATCCCTCAGTTCCAGAGGTCCTTTATCCCTCAGTTCCAGAGATCCTTTATCCCTCAGTTCCAGAGGTCCTTTATTCTTCATTTCCAGAGGTCCTTTATCCCTCAGTTCCAGAGGTCCTTTATCCCTCAGTTCCAGAGATCCTTTATCCCTCAGTTCCAGAGGTCCTTTATTCGTCCTTTCCAGAGGTCCTTTATCCCTCAGTTCCAGAGGTCCTTTATCCCTCATTTCCTGAGGTCCTTTATCCCTCAGTTCCAGAGGTCCTTTATCCCTCAGTTCCAGAGGTCCTTTATCCCTCAGTTCCAGAGGTCCTTTATCCCTTAGTTCCAGAGGTCCTTTATCCCTCAGTTCCAGAGGTCCTTTATTCTTCATTTCCAGAGGTCCTTTATCCCTCAGTTCCAGAGGTCCTTTATTCTTCATTTCCTGAGGTCCTTTATCCCTCAGTTCCAGAGGTCCTATATTCCTCATACCGTTGGACTGTGGAACAGCCTCCCTGAGGATGTCGTGCAATTGGAACTTCTTCAGAAATTCAAGCGAAGATGCAGTGCGTTACTACCCTGGCTATTCCCACAGCGTTTTAATAAATTGTTATCTATTTATTAATTTTGTTTAGTTTTTCGTTTTTGATAAGCGCGATATCTTCTTTTTGGTATTTCCATTTACCTCTTACTTCTTTGTAATGAACACCGCATTTTTTGGAAGCTTGAATGTCAAGTCAGTGGCCCCTGTGGTGGGCTTGTTCCTTATGAAAAGGGATCATTTTCTGAATAAATATAATATATACAAAGTAATTCCTATATGACAGTAAAATCCCCGTTTGCAGGTGCTACAGTCATAAGTCAGGCGACCTCGTGAATATGTGCAAAGATGATTGTAAACAACAGTGCACTATATAGCATTTTGGTAGACAGATACACTGAAGTGTAGAAAAATGCTAAGAGCAGTGAATTTATTTGTTGATTAATCTGATTGATTTAATTGTAATCACCGACGCACTCCGTATATTATATATGTTTGTACTTGATTGAAAAAAAAACTTGTGCATAAACATCTCTTTTAAACATGAACATGATTCTAGGTCAGAATTTTAAACTCATTTCGATAACATTCTTCGAGTGACATTTGTATTTGAGGGACCGTTCTATACAACCACGAATTTGTAATATTTAATGTATATACATTCTCGCTGCCTTATCTATAGCATACTCTCCCTCCCTCTCTAGTGAAAGCACGTTCTCTCTTAAGCATACTCTCTCTCTCTCTTTCTCTTTAATAAAAACTCATACATGCACACGCACGCTCTAGAGATAAGTGAGCTCACGATGTCTCCTCGGATGAACTATAACAAGTCTTTGAGACATCCTAATCCGTGTAACTCTTAGTAACTCCCTCACTCTCTCTCTCCCTCTCCCTCTCTCTCAAGTAATTTTCTGTGGTTATGTATTAATTAGTGGATTCATTGAATTTCTCTCTCTCTCTCTCTCTCTCTCTCTCTCTCTCTCTCTCTCTCTCTCTCTCTCTCTCTCAACTTGTTGATTCTTAGGGTTGTATTTCTGCTCTCGCGTATCTTCGGCCTTCACACCCCTCCTAGGAAGGTTCCTTATCACC
>NC_087203.1:45549591-45552091 GCF_015104395.2 Macrobrachium nipponense
ACATGAAACAACAACACAAAAGGGCCGACGTTGAAGTGATACGTTAAGCAAATTCGAGCTTGCCTTCACGTAACTAAATGTCAAAAGTAACTAGCGGTAGATAGCGAAGAAAGTCGGCGTGCGATATTGCAATACCGAGCGCGAGAATTCGTGAAACGGGACAAATACACGCACACACGAGCTGTGCATAAACGGTCAACAGACTAAAAAACTGTATGCAGTGTATAAGCGAGGGAAAGACAGAAAGGACGAGTGTCGTATGATTGGAGTGAAGATTTGCACTCCCCAAATAAAAAAACCAGCCAGACGCTGGTTACGATAGCAAGTGGAAGGAGGTGATCGTCAGCACAGTGATCAGCAGTGCCTTCGCAGACCATCGGCGATGACAAAGAACGGAGCAAAGATGGCGACAGCAATGAGCGCCCGCCAAAGTCTTCCGCCAAAGGAAAAGAAGAGTGCCTGGAGTCAGCTGTGTGCGCCCAATTGAACAGGGGAAACCACCCTGTTGGGCAGCGGGAGGGATACCAGTTCTCTCCCCCGAAGAGTAGCAGAGTGAGACTGTCGGAGTAGGGGACTCCCCCTACAGGACAGCACACCCCCCTCAAGAGCGGGAATGGGTCGGAAGGAGATGGGCACTTTCCTCCTTCCCCTAGCCCCTCTAGACGTTGAGGAGACGGTATTCACCTTCAGGATGGATGGGGGAGTGTGAGCTGTAAGCTTCGTCTGGTATAGACCAAGCTGTTAGAAGTAAGAAAAGCTGACAGCCGTCGGATGGCGGCTGACGACAGCAAGGGAGTGTAGCAAGACACTCCTCCCCTCCCCTCAAGAGGAAGGGGACGGCGACGTGGAGAGAGGAAGGAGGGTCAGCTGGGATCCTTCCTTGGCACAAGGGACCGAGAGAGAGTAATTACTGACTAGCGTGAATAATTGTCAGTGGGGGGGTCTTTGTGAAGAATTTAAACAGTATGGGTATGAAAATGTGGGCAACCCGCAATGAAACAAGTTTCTTGGTTTTGTTTTGATTCACTGTAGTTTAAACTTTTTTTTTTAAGTATATTATCAAAAGGCTTTGTGATTAGTTTATTGTCTGTTCTGTGTTATTAGAATATGTCCTTTTGATTCGAATTTTTAAGTTATTCAAGTAATTTGTCTGAGAAATTTTGTTTTATCAGGTATAACGTAAACAATCAACTAGTGATATGTCGATTTCTTTTCTTACTCAGATTGTGGTAACTGAACCCTTTTGTGATTTATCTGTGATTGCAGTTTGAGTAATTTATTTACGAACTGTTCTTATTAGAGTCAATGAGTAGTAACCAATTCACTGATATTGCTTGCCATTAATGTTGTTGGAAATTGTTGATGTTTTTTTTATTTTTATTTTGTTCATTTTATTGTTGGTTTTCAAGTCCTCCACCTTGAGGGTAGGAGACCAAACCCGCCCCCCTAGAGAGCCTCTCCTCAATAGCCAAAGTGGTTGTCAGAGAACACCACCAATAGTGTTTAATGTTAAATTTATTGTTATTAGTAGTAGTTACCTGGGTGTTGACCTCTTTGAGATTCTCGTAGTTAAACCAGATTGTTATTCTTTTCAAGTACTAATGATACGAGTCCATTTAAGATCACTGGTCAATGCCCCGGGTTAGGTAAGAGAGAGAAAAAAAAAAAAATAATTAAAAAAAATGGGAAAAATAAATGAATAATAAATGAGTAAACAAATAAAAATAAATAAAATAAAATAAAATAACGATAATTTTAGTTAAGTAATAATACAGAAGCTAATGCCATTACCAAGGATAATGCCTATCCATTGCCCTCGATCGGAGTGCTTTTGCTTAAAGTAAAGGAGAGTAAGTTTTTCGCCACATTGGATCTCAAGTCAGGCTTGCTTTGATGTTAAAAGTAAAGAGAAAACGGCCTTTATAGCAATTGGCTATATGAATATAATTTCCTTCCCTTCAGGTTGAATATCTTACAGCTCATTTTCACGAGTAATGATACGCGTTTTAGCCTCTATAATTAGCATTGTGAGTTTTTGTACATTTAGTGATATCATTGTAGTTGGTGCTACTGTAGAGGAGCATAAAGATGTTTTGGAAGCATTTAAGCGTCATGGGATGAAAATAAATTTAGAAAAATGTAAGTTTTTCCAGGCCGAAGTAGAATTTTTTGGGCACCTAGTAACTTCCGAAGGCCTTAAGCCTTGTGCCAATAAGGTTATAGCAATTAAAGAATTTCCACGACCAAAACATGCTAAAGATGTAGCCAGCTTCTTCGGACTCGCAAATTACTATCGGAAGTCATTAGAAATTTTGGACAGATAGCGAGACCGTTAGATGCATTAAGGAAGCAACCTGGTTTCCAATGGGGTGAGAAGGAGGAAGAAGCTTTTCAGAAATTAAAAGATGCCCTAAGGAGCGACAAACTCTTGGCTTAACCGAGGTTCGATCGTCCTTTTTTAGTGACCACATTCGCAAGTGATATTGCAATAGGAGTAATC
>NC_087203.1:45559591-45579591 GCF_015104395.2 Macrobrachium nipponense
CTAAATATACCAGAGAAAAAAAGCCATATGGAATGCCAGAGTTACTACCTCTGGATCGATCACCCCCAAAGGTTTGTCGGTATAGCAATAGGGGCGAGTGGAAGCCACTTATCATAGATACTTTGCCCAATAGCTTTCTCCTCTCTCAAAATCCTCCTCCAGAGCGGCGCCGTTACAACGGCCACCTTCCGCTCGTTACCACTACCTCTGCCAAGAAACTTCATTCCTTTAATAGCACTCGCTACGCGAACAGCTTTATTTTTCGCTGTGATCCTTTGCTATAATTTTGTTAAATATGTTTTCTGGTCTTCAAGAAGCATCTTCATCGAAGTTGAGTATAATATTATTGACTTTGAACGTGGTTAGACAACAGTTTGTCCTTATTGGAGAAGTTTTTATGTTGAGATGTTTGCATGTTGAGTATGAGTCCGTGGGCCCCCTCATCCAGGGAACCGCCATGTTTACATCAAGGTACTGCGTTACTCAGTCTTCTCAACTTTTTATTTTTATTTTTTTTTTGTTTTATTTTATTTTGTTTTTTTATGAATGATCTTAAATTCACCACTATTGCACATCACAGTAAGCGCTACTGTTGTCATGAAAATTTACCATTTCGCTCCTGATGCGTATCGATAGGCTTATGTATTACGGTTCAAACCATTGCATTTTTGGTCTTTTTTAGAGAGTTTCCCTCCTCGTAGGTCATCGTCCCTTCATGAGCGATTTGGTTCCCTCGTGAGAGTGGTTTTATTTCATCTTTAATGCGTGAGTAGTGTGTGAAAGCGGTTAGGCTAGCTAGGTTAGTACTACGCCAGTTATTATTTTAGAGGTAAAGGAAAGCCCTCATCCATCCGCTATACTTATGCATGTTATGTATGTGGTAATTTTTGTATTATCTTATTTTATATTGGTATACTAATTTAATTTTGATGAGGTAGTTTGAAGTCCGCATGATTTACCAACCTAGCCTACCTGACAGATCGAAGAGATTTTGGAGGGTAGGCTAGGCGTTTGAGAGTTTCTACTCATACCCATAGTTGGTACTAGTCCTGGCTACCTGACCAGACTGACATGTTTGTTTTGGAGGGTGTTCCATCACTAGAGAGTTCCTCTCTGGTTACGTAAATGTAGGTGCCAGACCTGCCTAACTTGACCAGGTCGATACGTTCGATTTTGGAGGGTTAGGTTAGGCTCTAGAGTGCCCTCTTTCGTGACGTACTAGTAGACGCTATCCTAGCCTACCTTACCAGATTGGTGTATCCAATTGTGGTAGGTTAGGCTAGGTTCGCAGATGGGCTTGCCCTTTTTTCGTCGGCACTTCCAATACTTCTTTATCAATAAAATTTGCAAGTATAGCCTTGGCCGTTACCTCCTTTAGGCTGTCAGTTGGCATGCCGCCTTCTATTCCTTTAGTTGTAGGCTACTTCACGGCCTCTCGGAGGGTGGTAATCACCTGACCGGTTGCTGTTGCCAGGCGATTGCGATTGCTAGTCTTCCTTCCTCCTCCGCGCTTCTCCTTTCGTTCCGGACTCGTTCCGGCGGTGCTTCGTTAGCTCGCTGCCCAAGTAACCCTACCAGTGAACTGCAGCTGGAGCGTTTCGGGGGATTAGTCGAAGAGATTAAGGATTATGTAGAAAAAAAAAAAAAAAAAAAAAATTATATAATCTCTGTTGGGTATGTCTCCGCACCAGAATTTTATACGCCGGAGCGCTACGTATCGCTGTTCCCGCCGCTCTGTTTCCCGTATTTCTCTGTTGTTATCGCTGCTTTCCCCACTTCAGTGGGGGCGGAATTAGGCTTAGGCAATGCGTTTCCAATTGACTTGGAATTGCTATCCTACTCTGGTGTGATCAGACTCAGGCTTAGGTTTTACCTTGTTTCCCTGTTCTGTTCGTATAAGGCCAACTCCGCCAATCATAGCGATTGCGATACCGAGTTTAGGGATTACGGAGCAGGCGGAGACAATCAGAGCTTTTACGTCATGTAAAAATTATATAATAGTTGATGTTTACCTTTAATAAGTTTTAGTAGAACTAGTCTAAGTGTAAGCATACCACCGGAATTAACTCCGGCCAAACTATTTGAAGATTTTCATGTACCAATTTTAACTTACAGATGGTACACTGTCAGGAGTTGGGGTGCACAGCCATCCTCCAACAACCCTGTGGTCATGAGGTCTGTCGTTCTCATGCCAGTTGTGCTGTGGAGATCGATAACCTATTGGTATGGCACCCAGATGGCTTGTGAAGTTTGCTACTCTTTGTTTGAGTATGTGACTGATGAGTCGGTAGGTACCATTCTCACCTTGGTAATGTTCTTTTTATTGTATGACATATCCTTACATAGATATCTGAAAATATGACACGGTCTGCCACTGGAGGATCTGATTTCGTCCTCTCTTTCAGACTCCTCTGGCACTCAAAACCTCGTTGACGACCCTAAGGACCTGGGTTGGAGGTTTTGGCAGGAATGTCGCTGCTGGATGCCCCTATGTACTGTCGGAGGAGAATTGTTAGCTATTGTATCTGAACGCGAAGATTTCTTCGGCAGTAGCTAGGAAGGTGGCGGCCCCTATTATTGCCAGAATCCGGATGGAGACCCAGACCCCTCCTGAAGACCAAGACGCCTTGTGTGAGGAGGTGGCGGAAGAGGTGGCGGCCGTCAGTATCCATCTTGAACCAATGACCGTCGACGCGCAGAAAGAAGGTAGGGAGGTAAGTGAGGCAGGTGGTTTTAGTTCTAGATCGGCTAAAAAGAAATCATTTTCTTTCAGTCGTACTCCGTATTCTTCCTCTTCTTTCCAGGGCTTCTCAAAGTCCAGGAACCTTGGGGACAGGTCTGATTCCGTGATCCCCAAGGTGAAAGCCCTGAAGAAGAAGACTCTGCCTAGGACTACCAGACCAAGTAAACCTACTCCAGCGAGTTCCGCTAGGTCATCATTGGCTCCTACGCCTATGACTTCCTTGGCTAAACCTACTCCCCCGCTTAAGGGGTCGAGAGCTAAGGCATCTAAAACCAGACCTATGGAGTCCGGTTTTGATCCTGATGCCTTTGCTAATCTTCTAATGGAGAAGATGGGCAATATTGTAGACTCGAGGTTGCAATTGATGTCTTCTCAGCTCGCTTCGAGCTTGGAGACATCGGGCCAGTCCATCCTGTCTCTGGCTCAGAGACTACAGGTCCAGGAGAGTTTGCTGGCCGGACTTACACAGTCCGGAGGCACACAGCAGTCCTTCATTGTGCTGGGTGCTTCCAAGCTTCCGCCATTTGAGAACGGCAACCCGTGGCGGTTGGCTCTGCATGCCCCCTTTTTGGAGGGCATGCTGACAATTGAAGGCTGTGGTACGCGTCCCGTGGAAGATTAGGAGTTCTTTCCGGCAAACCTCCAATTTCCCTTCCCAGGCTTCACTAGGTTAGCTGAGGAAGCATTGGTCAGGATAGACAGGATCCCAAAGGAAACTGTTATTTATCCTAGGGACCAGGCACAGTCGGCATGGGTCCGCACCCTTTCAGAATGGGAGTGCGTCAACACTAGACTGACGCCACACAAGGGTTGCTACACCATGTTCGTGGTGAGGGATAAAATCCCAACTCCTTGCACGTCTAAGATCGCGGAGTTAACTCTGCAGGCCGGAATGGAGGAGAAGCCAATGCCTCAGCTTCGAGAGACAGAGCCTACCTCTCTACTCTTTCCCGGAGATCTAGAGTGCTGGATGGGCGCTCCAGAAACGTTCACAGTGGGCAAACTCGATCCAGAGTGTGCTTCCAATCAATTTAGTGAACGATTACCCAAAATCCCGGAGGCCTTGGTAAAGGCAGAATTTGAGGCTAGGTGCAGACTGAGTAGGTCGATCAACTCTGTTACTACATCGGAGTTGACGGCTTCTGTCTGCTCTGAGGAACCTCTATTCCGGGTGCTAATCAGAACCTTCGTGTCCGCTGGGGTTTTCCTTCCAAAAGGAAGTTCTATGAAACCTCCAGACCGCAGCCCAAAGGTAGGAAGAGGGCCAGGAAGTATCAGTCCTTCCAGGCCCCTCAGACAAAGACGGTGATTCAGGCAGTTCCCGTCTCCCAGATTGGTCAACCTTCAACCACAACAACAATTGGTGTTGCTGCAGAGTCAACCAACTCAACAGCCCTTGAGTTCGGCTGGTTTCGTGACGTCCCCGGCCTTCAACGCTTCGTTTGAAGCACAAGGAGCGTTTCGAGGCTATAACCGATATGCAAGAGGAAGCAGAGCAAGAGGAGCTTACCGGTACAGAGCTGGTTCCAGAGCTCCCTCCAGAGGCAGAGGTTCCAGAGGAGGCAGAGGAAGTAAGACCTCATCCAATCTATGAGCCTCTCCAGGTAGGCTGGAGATTGTACCTCTTCCGGGACCATTGGACCTTCAGTCCGTGGGCCCACAGTATTGTATCAAAAGGCCTGGGGTGGAGATGGATAAAAGGGCCTCCTCCACCAGTCAGATTCCACCAAATTCCAACGGCAGACCTCCTAGACTATGCCAAAGACCTTCTCCAAAAGAAGGCAATAAAGAAAGTCAGACACCTGAAATTTCAGGGACATTTGTTCACCGTGCCAAAGAAGGATACGGACAAACGAAGAGTGCAAATAAATTACATGCGCCCTATTGAGCTCTAGAACATATTCAAATGGCATCCCGATACAACGATTCCCCGAATTTTAGCGAATAGTGATTCTGGACTTGTCCCGTCTCAACTCATACATTCAGTGCGACAAGTTCCGCATGCTAACCGTCTCGCAGGTGCGGACCTTACTTCCCCGTGGGGTCGGCACCACCTCTGTCGATCTTACAGACGCTTATTATCACGTCCCGATAGCGAGAAACTTTTCTCCTTACCTAGGCTTCAAACTAGGAAAATAGGCTTACTCATTCAGAGTCATGCCATTTGGGCTCAATATAGTGCCCAGAATATTCACCAAACTAGGAGAGACAGTAGTTCAGGAACTAAGAGCTCAGGGGGTTACACTAGTAGCTTACCTAGACGACTGGCTCATTTGGGCACCCAACGACAAAGAATGTCGCAGTGCAACAGCCAGAGTAATAAAATTTCTAGAGTATCTGGGATTCCAGATAAACATGGAAAAGTCCGGTCTCATTCCGGCGTCTCGCTTTCAATGGTTAGGAATTCAATGGGACCTAACCTCACACAAACTATCTCTTCCACCAACCAAGTGCAAAGAGATAGCGAAAGCTATGAGAGAATTTCTCAAGAACAGACGGGCTTCTCGTCGTACCCAAGAAAGTCTTAAGTTCTCTTCAGTTTGCTTCAATTACAGATCTCTTGTTGAAAGCCAGACTGAAGGACATCAATTGGGTATGGCGGAGAAGAGCCAACAGCAGACTCAGGGACAAAATCTCCTTGATTCCGCTGATACTAAGGAAAAGACTTCGTCCATGGATGACGGTCAAGAGTCTTTCCAAGTCAGTATTGCTACAATTTCCCCCACCGTCTCTAATAGTCCACACGGACGCCTCTCTGAGCGATTGGGGGGCTATTCTCAGTACAAGAAGGTTCGAGGAACGTGGTCGACAGTATTCCGCCAGTTCCATATCAACATCTTAGAAGCAATGGCCATTTTCCTGACCCTGAAACGACTAGCTCCAGCCAGGAATATTCATATCAAGACTAGTCTTGGACAGTGCAGTGATAGTTCACTGCCTAAACAGAGGAGGTTCCAAGTCGAGCCACATAAATCACGTGATGATAGCAATCTTCTCGTTAGCAATGAAACATCATTGGCACCTGTCAGCTACTCACCTGGCAGGAGTACGGAATGTCATTGCGGATTCACTGTCCAGGACAACTCCGCTGGAATCGGAGTGGTCCTTAAACACAAAGTCATTCAATTGGATTTGCCTACAAATACCGGGCCTTCAGGTAGACTTGTTCGCCACGGAGTCCAACCTCAAACTTCCATGTTATGTGGCTCCCAGTTTGGATCCTCTAGCTCAAGCCACAGATGTGATGTCCATAGACTGGAACAGTTGGCAGAAAATCTACCTATTTCCGCCAATAAACCTTCTGATGAAAGCTCTACACAAACTCTTATCTTTCAAAGGGTGGATAGCTCTGGTAACACCCAACTGGCTGAAGAGCAATTGGTTCCCTCTTCTACTAGAGTTGAAACTCCGTCCCAGACAGATTCCCAACCCAAAACTGACTCAAATAGTACAAACTCGGACTGTGTCAGCTTCCTCAAGAATTCTGAATGCCCTAACTTTATGGACTTCATGAAGTTTGTGGCACAGAAAGGTGCTAATATTGATCCACTAAACACATTGTTCGTGAAATCAGACAAAAGAGGATTGACACTCCGGCAGTATGATTCGGCAGTGAGGAAGTTAGCCATCTTTCTAAAAGAATCAGATGTTCTGACAATGACTACAAATCTGGCAGTCTGGTTTTTTAGAACTCTGTTCGAAAAAAGGCCTAGCTGCTAGTACCATTACTACGACTAAATCCGCCTTAAGGAAAATATTTCAGTCTGGCTTTAATATTGATTTAACAGATTCGTACTTTTCGTCTATCCCTAGAGCATGTGCTCGTCTATGACCAGTAAACCGGCCTCATACGGTCTCCTGGTTTTTAAATGACGTACTCAAGTTAGCTTCAGATACTGATAATGAATCATGCTCATATATAACCCTTCTCAGGAAAACATTATTTCTACTGAGTCTGGCCTCAGGTACCAGAATATCTGAACTGTCAGCTCTCTCTAGAGAACCGAATCATATTGATTTCCTCCCGTCAGGAGAAGTTCTGCTTTGTCTGGATCTGAAATTCTTAGCAAAGAATGAAGACCCTCAGAACAGATGGTCTCTGTAGAAGATTGTCCCTCTTCCAAAGGACCCATCATTATGTCTAGTTTTTTCATTGAAATCTTATCTTGACAGAACTTCTAATAAGTCTTCAGGTCCTCTTTTTATTAGAGAGAATGGTAGAACCATTCCCTTGAAGGCCATCAGACAACAAATTCTTTATTTTATTAAACAAGCCAATCCGGATTCAGTTCCTCAGGTCCATGATATCCGAGCAGTGGCTACCTCAGTTAATTATTTTCATCATTTGAACTTCGATGATCTCAAAAAGTATACGGGTTAGAAATCTCTTGACAGTATTTAAACGCCGCTATCTAAAGTCTCTAGAGGCCCTTAAATATTATGCAGTGGCTGCAGGGAACATTGTCTCCCCTGATACAGCCTAATTATGTATTTTGTAAGGTTGTATATTATTAATTATGTTTGATTTTGCCATTAATTACCTTTTGGTACTCCCTCACACTTACCTGCCTCGCTTGTATTCCCTCCCTTTTTGCCTTTTTGTTATGGACTGGATTGCTTATCAACCCACTCCTGTACTTGTACATAGTTCATTATTTCATGTGTTTTTATTTTCATTACCTTTACTGATATTCCTGGTGATGGTATGAACTTGGGCATATATTTTATATGTTATTTACTCCTTATATTTTGTATCCTTAACTTGGATCATTAAAACAATGATTGTAAGAAAATTTTATTTTTTCCTTTCATATAAAATTTTTGGTTTTACTCTCAATTTACCAAGCTTGTATGGCCAATTCTGTTACTGTTTCAGTGGGCGACACAGGTCAATCCCAGAAAAGGGATTTTGACAAAAAAAAATTATTTCTGGGTGAAGACCTGTGTCGCCCAGTGAACCCATCCCTCTCTTTTCCTTTCCCCACCCTTTAGCTGGCTCGAGCTTGGGTGCGTATTTCAGGAATGATGTTTCTTGGCAGAGGTGGTGGTGACGAGCGGATGGTGGCCGTTGTAACGGCGCTTCTCTGGAGGAGGATTTTGAGAGAGGAGAAAGCTATTGGGCAAAGTATCTGTGATAAGTGGCTTCCACTCGCCCCTGTTGCTATACCGACACCTTTTGGGGGTGATCGATCCAGAGGTAGTAACTCTGGCATTCCATATGGCTTTTTTCTCTGGTATATTTAGCATTTATTTATACCTAGAAATGAGTGCTATAGGTACTATTTCACTGGGCAACACACCTTCACCCAGAAATAGATTTTTCCTTTGTCAAAATCCCTTTTTTGGCTCTACATACAAAAATAGTTCAAGTTACGAAAGGTTGTTGCTGTAAATTCCCGAGATTTGCCCATACCACCGAGAAGTATTTTAAAACTCGCGCGCCGCGAGTAAACTCGCCACCATCCTCACTCTCTCCCATTGGTTCCTGATGCTAGTCACCCCATAAGATCCTGCTCTCCTATTGGTCAGCATCTACCCTTTGTGCTCCATGTATTCTATTGGTAAAAGGATGCTGTAAATTAAAAAACTTATTCATACAATACATTTAATAAAAAAAAACATTAGATATAGAAATGAATGGTTGTTATACTGTTTGGTTGTTTCAGTAGTTGAAGAGAGATAATGAAAATTTATGGCTTACTGTGTGCTAGGAAAAAGTGATTGCTTGGCGATCATTCAGTACTCATAAGTGCTGGATGTAAACAGAAGTTTGGAAGCTTTTTTTTTTTTTTTTATTGTTTGTTATAATTAATGGTTACTTAATAATTATTTGAAATGAGTACATGCAATATATTTAATAAAAAAAATTGTGAATTAGATTAATTAAATATAAAATAAATCAGACTGCTATCATCGAAGCCAATAAATATGTATTTTTTAGAATTCTTCTTTTGTTTTAATATTACGTATATGTTTCATTATAGCTGTCTGTAACTC
This sequence comes from Macrobrachium nipponense, assembly GCF_015104395.2. NCBI lineage: Eukaryota > Metazoa > Arthropoda > Malacostraca > Decapoda > Palaemonidae > Macrobrachium > Macrobrachium nipponense. Next base: position 45,568,332 of record NC_087203.1, read on the forward strand.
TGTATCTCCATTAGGTAAAGATAGAATAAAGAATAGAAATGAATTGTTATTATACTGTTTGGTAGTTTCATTAGTTGAAGAGAGATACTAATGAAAACTTATGGCTTGCTGTGTGCTAGTTAAAGTGATTGCTTGGCGATCATTCGGTAATCGTAAGAGCTGAATGTAAACAAACGATTGGAAGGTTGTTTTTTTGTTTGTGTATTATAGTTAATGATTAATTAATAATTATTTGAAATGAGTACATACTGATTATTTATACATTTTATTGGCATATTCTAAGCTTTTAGCTTCTTAGGTTTAGATGTGAGAATCATAGACTAGGCTACAGTAGCAACCGCTAACATAGGCTAGGCTTATTGCTAAGGGACATATGCTAAAGCACTATTATATGCTGTAAAAATGGGGTTGAACATTACATGCAGTTGAATATTACTCAAGTATGTACAGTATTTTGCCTTTTTGGAGTCATATTTCTTCCGTCGGATCGGCGTCATAACCCTAGAACATGTGTTGTAGGCCTGGAAATATAATTTACTGGGGTGTTTTTGGAGGGCTTGGAACGGATGTAAAATGCGGTTCAAGATACGAAAAACTCCTGATACGAAGGCCGCCTTGGAACGGATTAGTTTCGTATCTCGAGGTACCACTGTACTATGCTTTCTCTGTATTTTAAGAATTGTTTACCTTACTGAAAGGGCTGATGGGTTGGAACCTAGCCAATTTTTACAGAGCAAAGCAACCCATGCAAGAGGGTATTTAATTAAACAAAATCAGTCTGTAATTTATGATTTTGTATTTACTGCAGTCTTCTTCACCGCATATTGGAACTTAATATCTCAATGCAATTGAAGACATTTGTATCCATACTAACCCTCTTACGCTGATTGGACGTATTAAACGTCGAGTCAAAATGTCTCCCGTATGCCGATTGGACGTATCATACGTCGACTTAAAGTTTTTTTTTAAATTCGCGGAAAAATACTTATAGGCCTACCAGCCAAAAACTTTTGAATCACGCGCCTTGAGGGATGCTGGGAGTTCACGGATCAAGGCGTTTTTCTGTTTACAATCGCTACGCAGGCGCGCAAGCGCGAATTTCTTTCTTATCGCACTAAAAAGTATCAGCGACACATCTCAAAAATTATTTCGTCACTTTGACAATTTTTGCACCATTTTAAATTATCCGATACATGGAGTATTATATATGAAAATGTGCGCAATTTCATGTAGATTACAACAAAAAAATACTCATGATTGTATCTTATCAGATTTTGAGATATTTTCATATAAATAACGATAAGTGCAAAAATTTCAACCTTCGGTCAACATTGACTACCAAAATGGTCGAGAAACGCAATTGTAAGCTAAAACTCTTATATTCTAGTAATATTGAATCATTTGCCTTCATTTTGCAACAAATTGGACGTCTCTAGCACAATATTTCGATTTATGGTGAATTTATGAAAAAAATTTCCTTACGTTCGCGCGGTAACTCTTCCGATAAATTTTTTCGTGCGATTGTGGTAATGTTTTGCACCGTTTTAAATTTGCCGTTACATAAAGTTTTATATATGGAAATGTGCGCAATTTCATGCACAATATAACTAAAAACAACCCATGGTTGTAGCTTTTATCAGTTTTGAAATATTTTCATATAAATATCGTTAAGTGCAAAAATTTCAACTTTCGGTCAACTTTGACTCTACCGAAATGGTCGAAAAACGCAATTGTAAGATAAAACTCTTATATTCTAGTAATATTCAATCATTTACCTTCATTTTGCAACGAATTGGAAGTCTCTAGCACAATATTTCGATTTATGGTGAATTTATGAAAAAAAAAAAAAAAATTTTCCTTACGTCCGCGGGGTAACTTCCGAAAAAATAAGATTTTTTTTTTGTGCGATTGTTGAAATGTTTGCACCATTTAAAATTAGCTGTTACATAAAGTTTTATATATGAAAATGTGCGCAATTTCATGTAGAATACACCTAAAAATGATTGAAGGTTGTATCTTTTCTCTTTTTTTGAAATATTTGCATATAAATCACGATAAATAGAAAAAAAAACACGTTCGGTCAAATTTGACTCTACCGAAATAGTTGAAAAACGCAATTGTAAGCTAAAACTCTTACAATCTAATAATATACAGTCATTTATCTTCATTTGGAAACAAATTCGAAGTGTCTAACACAATATTTAGATTTATGGTGAATTTAAAAAAAAAAAACTTTCTTTCCCTCCGCACGCCGATTCGCGGCCGAAAATCTCCGAAATACGTACGTCGAATTATCCTAATATTTGCTCCTTTTCATATTAGCTGTTTTATAGAGTTTCTTATATGAAAATGTGCGCAAAATCATGAAGAATACAACAAAATATAATTGAAGGTTGTAGCTTTTCTCATTTCTGAAATATTTGCCTATAAATAAATATATATATAAAAATTTCGACATTTGGTCAACTTTAACTCGCCCGAAATGGTCGAAATCTGCAGTTCTAATCTAAAACTCTTACAGTATCGTAATATTCTATCATTTTTCTTCATTTTGAAACAAATTGGAAGTCTCTATAACAATATTTAGATTTACAGTGAATTTTTGAAAAAAAAAAAAAAAAATTTTTTACGTCCGCTCGTTACAAATTCGTGCATCATCTTGTGATAATATTTTTCCGGTGTTGCTTTTATCTTTTTACAATGTAATATATACCAAAATGATTGCAATTTAGTGTAAAATGCAACGAAAGTGAAAGTAACTCGTTAGCTTTAACCATTTTTCACACAGCGCGATTTGATTTGAATACAATTATGGATGAATTTTTTTTCGCTACCATATATCGCATTATTTACATATGATAATGATATTTTTTTTCATTTCTGATGGTTGCATACTAAACTTCAGGCAATGACAAAAAAAGGAGCCAAAAATGAACTCTTAATCTTCAAAACTAGCGCGCTGTGATTTTTTGAAAAAATTATTTTTTCCGCTTCCGCGCTCACTCCAAACCCGCCTCGGCATACGGGAGAGGTTTTTATTTTTAGGGCTTCGGCGTAAGAGGGCTAATTTTCAAGTTGTAAGTCTCATTTCCAAGTTAAAGTGTGTGTGAGAAGCACAATAAAACACTTGCAGTGTTAATATATCTTTCAGATATTCCTCATTAATAATAGTTGCTTGATGATAGGGCTTTACCAAAATTTACAGGCAAATTCAAATTTACAAACTTTTAATCAAAAGTTAATTTCTCTTATATTTACAGGAATTGATCAAGATATACAAATGCAGTGAAATGGATACTTCAAGAATGAGTAATGTTATGATGAATGATGCAGTGATGGATAATTTCATTTATGAGTTCTCAAAAAATGCACAAGTTAACGAGCTTAGTGGAAGAGCAACTTACTCTGGCATTGACGCCAGCAATTTAAGAAACGGTAATTTTGAAGTTCCTTGGAGTTTAATATTGACAGATGATGGTAATGTTCCTACATATATAGTTTCAAAGTCTTTATGTGAATGAATATGTAAATCCAATTGTAGATACTAGCAGTTATATTAACAATATTCTTTTAGGAAGATCATCAGCAGTATGTCAGCCCGTTGAGTTTACCAATACCAATGTGAGTGTCACAAAAGGTCCTCACCTTGAACGTGTCATCTCCAAAGTAAATCAGGATTCACCACCATTGGCTGTTGATAAGAATCAGTTTAGCGTCACTCTCCATCCAACACTTTCTCAGGGAGCAGTTTCTGCCAGAAAAACCAGCACTGTGTCACCAAAGGCAATAAAAGAATTAGATGGTGATAAGATCATGAACAATTATTTCCCCGAAGTTTATGATAAAAGTTCTTTCTCCATTAACACCACTAATCAGCCCATGTTCAACCCTGTTGCTTTACCTATTTCAAATGGCTTAGTGCGAGATAACACTACTTGTAAGATTTCTGATTCAGAGGAAGTTTGGACAAATGTGTTTGCTACTCATCCAACATTAACTCAAGATCCAAAAACTTGTGATGTTCTTGGAAAAATGTGTGTGTTCAGTATGGAAACACCTATTGACCAGTTTCAGTTTACAACTGGAAGAGATGTAATATCTGTTACAGGTGGAAAAGAAACAGTGGTCTTTAGTGAACCCAGTAAACCTATCAGTTGTCCTTCATTGCTTCAAGACCTGGAAGTGCCACGCAATCGATGCTTGAAGCATAATGTTAACCAGAGTGAATTACGTAAACCCATCAGACTCAGTTCTGGTTTTTCTTTTTCTGGTTCAGTAGCATCAGGAAACCAGGAAAAGTTAAATTCTATCCAGTGTATCCCAACACATAAATCAGTCACTGTCAGTGACAAAGAAAATGACAATGGCTTATTTAATAGTAATGCAGACTGTTGTAAACCAAGTGAAAATGTACATACTGCTGCCATACAAGAGAAGATATCCAGTAATCTTGTTGCCGCTAGACACAGTCTTAACAGTGGCAGTTGTGAACCAGGAAAGAATAATTCTCTTTATAAGTTTGGTAATTTGTGTTTGTCATCAGATGTTATTACATCACAAACAAACCAGATGACCCTTGCAGCACATAATAAGATTGTATATGATAATGTGTCTGTTGTATCACCATGTGATCTGTATATGGTAAATAAAATTCCTTTAAAAAACGAAAATCAAAACCTACTGACCACTGACACCTCAGCTTCAGCCAATTCTAAAAAAGTTGAAGATAATTGCCATTCAGTGAGTGGCTGCAAAGAATTCAGAGGAAATGATAGTGAGCTTAATGAATGTGATAGTAGGATATCACATGAAAGGAAGATTGGAGATCCACAAAGCAATATGAATCAAGCTGGCAGCAGAAATGTTTCTTTACCACAACTAACTTCTGGCAGTCAAATTATTCATAATGTTGATGAGCATCATGATGATGGAAATAATATGTTGAAAGATGTTAGAAATGAAGAACTTGGAAAGAAAAATAGTTTGTCTGAGGATCAGGCTGGATCAGCTATTTGTGGCTTTGTCACTGATAATCTGCAGTTTTCTGACAGTAATGTCATTTCTGTTAGAAAATATCCTAGAGATAATAGTGACTGTGAAGCAAGGAACATTTGTCAGAATCTTGGATCAAAAGATGTAACTCATTCTCAGTTTGCACATGATGCTTCTTTGAAAATTAATAGTAGCAGTGCAGAGATGTCTGTTGTAGAGATTTCAGAGAAAGGCTTAAAAGATAGCAACAAGAGTCAGTGCTGTGAGGAAGATAGTAGTCCCAATAAAAAACCAGTCAATGAGACAGAAGGAAACTTAAGGGTGTCTCATCTTTCTGGGTGTACAGACTGTGAAGAAGGTAATCTAAGCAATGTGATAGAGGTTGTAGATAGATCCTCTAGTGAGAAATGTGATTTAGAAGCGAGGAATGTGACTCATATGGAGCAAGCAACAAGGAAAGTTAAAGAAAAACTAAACAGTACACACCAGCATAAATCAGAAGAAAAATTTTGTAGAGAACCAGTAATATTGTACAATTCACCAGTTAACAGAATAATTTATAAAAATACGTGTCCAGAATTACTACAAACACCACCACAACCCAGAGCAATTTGTCAACTCTCGACTGAAGAAGCAAAAGAAACTGAAGCAGATGTGGACTATGATAAGCAGCCTTGTCATTCAACTAGTTTAAAGATGATATCCCCACCTGATGGATATGCAACAAATATAAAGATGAATTGTGAGTTAAGCTCTAGCAGTGATCAGAATTCCAGACACACACTCGAAAAGTTTCACACAGTTGGTGGAAGTCAACTGTTGACTGAAGAAGAAGAAGAAGAAACAAAAGCTGATAGGGAATATGATAACCTGGATTCTCCACCAAATGTTGAAGATCGTGAGCAGCTCTTACAGGAATTAAAATTCTTGGACTTAAGTCTGCAATTAAAGAAGCATGAATACAAAACTATTGTAAATAATGTCACTGATGTTGCTTCACCATTAGTCCATCATACCTTGGAAAAGTTGAAACTGGTAATCTCTGAACTAAAGGAAAAGTACAAGAAAAAGAAAAATCACATTAAAAATCTTACTGGAGAACCAGTGTGTCAGTTGGAGATGGAGAAGCAGCAGCCTTGTCACGCAGCAAGATTAAAAGTGAAATCCCTTCCTGAGAGACATACCACAGATGTTAAGAAGCCATGTGAACGAAGCTCTGCCAGTGATCAGAATTCTAAACGTGTATGGGAAAAGTGTCCCACAAACACTGATATATCCCCTGACCAAAATGGTGGAGATGTTAAGCTTCCTGTGTCCCTAGGCAGTAATCGTGTCACTGTCAAAAATCTCTCCAATACAGAAAATTTGACTGAAGGGCATAAGGAAGTCAGTACAATGTTACTGGTAATCACTGTGTACTTAGTAATAATTTATCTAATATAAATTACAAGCAAAATACATTTATTAAGAATACCATGGATAAGTTTGATCATGTCCCTACCCACCCAGGGATGAATGGCATTGCCTACTTGCCACAAAGAAGTTTTAAAGAGCAAGATCGGTTTGGCACTGTTCCTTATCCTGCTTGTCCACTGTTAGGAATGCAAAACAGGTACACCTGTGCATTGCATGTAGAGAGTCAGAATAGATGTTTACCTAATGCAGGATATCCCCTGATGTTTCCACCATATCTGCAAGCAAATCCTGGTCCTCAGTTTATGTTTCCAGTAAGACCTGTTTCCTTAACATTCAACCGTTTCACCCATCCCTCCATATGGCCTTTTCAGTAGGTTTGCACGGATTATCATCTCCTCTGTTTTCACCCATCCCTCCATATGGCCTTTTCAGTAGGTTTGCACGGATTGTCATCTCCTCTGTTCAGTTTTATTACCCGTCTCACCCACTTCTCAAGAACTTTCCCTTATCTAAGGTAATTGTATTCGTATAAGGTTAGTATACAAAAGATTTTTTTTAGTGTTCAAAAGTTATGCAGTCTGATTTTTTATTGTAAAGGGATGCTATTTTATTATGAGGCAAATTTTTGGGATTTAATAATAATAATAATAATAATAATAATAATATCCTTTATTTGAAAGAAAATAAGTATATGAATCTTCTGAAAGGTAAAGATAGACAAAACTCATTGTGTTCTATTTTCTCAATGATCTCACGCAATTTATTCAGTGAGATGCTTTGCTAATTTTGTGTTGTCAACATATTTTGTATATTATGTACACAAGGAATTTATATGTGTATGTCAAGATAATTTTGTCATTTTTATGAATTAGGTTAATCTTTGTTCATAGCAAGTAAATAAGCAAATCAGCAAGGTAAAGAACAGATGAGTCTAAGGTGATCAAATGCTGGCATACATTTTAGAGAGGAAAACAGGAAAGGAGTTTGAATATATAGCATTATTAGATTTAGTTTAAAACCATCGAATAACTCAGGGCATTGACACAAAACTATGATGTTTATGAATGCCTTGCTCCTCCATGCGTTATTGTGTAAATGTATTTCCTGTTTTCCTTTTTAAAACTTACTAGCACATTGGTTGACAGTAATGCATCCATGTATATTGCAAAGTGTTTCTGCTAAGATAGTTTGAAGACAGTATGCCATATATGAATGCTAAAAGGGTGAATTTTATTTTAGAATTATCATTGTCCTGCTTTTTTTGATTTAATAAAAATCGGTTCAATACAGCATGTTTTATTGTTTCCTTTCTCAATGTAGCAACATCAGAAATTTTCGAAATTAAATTCCAGATTGTTAGGGAGGAGGGTAGGAATAAGTTCTCATTCACCTAAAGTTCCTCACTGGATGAGTGGGTTGTACTCAACTATCTGTCTGGTAGCCCAAGTTCGCTCCCCGGTGCCGCCAATGTGGAACCAGAGGAATTTATTTACGGTGGTTACTAATTTATTTCTCAATATAATGTGATTTGGATCCCATAATAAGCTGTAGGTCCCATTGCTAAGTAACCAAATGGTTTCTAGCCACATAAATAAAAATCTAGTCCTTCTGGCCAACCCTAGGAGAGCTGTTAATCAGCTCAGTGGTCTGGGTAAACTAAGATATACTTAAATGTACAGAATTGTAGGTGTTTAGCAATCACTGGGTCCACCTCTTTATTTGCAAATAGGAAGGCTTACTGGGGGTAGCAAGATTATTATTAACTTCATATCCGAAAGATGATAATTTTGAAATGCCATATAATGTTTAGGGATCAGAGATGTTTATTTCTGGTGATAGAAGTTCACTCTCGACATGGTTTAGTTGGTATGGTATTAGCGTTCCACCTCGGTGGTCGCGGGTTCGATTCTCGGCCATTCCGTTGAGGAGTGAGAGATGTGTATTTCTGGTGATAGAAGTTCACTCTCGACGTGGTTCGGAAGTCACGTAAAGCCGTTGGTCCCGTTGCTGAATAACCTCTGGTTCCATGCAACGTAAAAACACCATACAAACAATCGACATGGTTTGCAAGTCACGTAAAACCGTTGGCCCTGTTGCTGAATAACCACTGACCGGTTCCAAGCAACGTAAAAACACCATACAAACAAACAAATCTAGCCTGAGACTATGACGTTCAATTGGTGCTTTAGTGGTACAATATTATGTATTTTATTTATATAGTATACTGTATCTGAAATAAGCCCTAGACTGAAATGTAACCCAGCGCGAAAGTTCATTACCATCATCTCGGTTTCTCGGATATACTCTAATTGTTTGTGGACTTCCTGCTATAACAATTGATTATTGATTTATTATTATTGGTGCCCCTTCGGTACTTTATGAATGTACTTTTTGTCCTTGCAGTGCTGTGTTTCGACTTTGATTTTAAAAAAATGTTCTCCCCAGTTTCTTATTACATAAGTGTGTGTGTGTGTATGATGTAACTACAAATATTTTCGTTTTTATTTTTATATTTAATCCTTCCGTGTCAGTTGCTAGCCCTAAGAGATAGACAAAAATTGACAGAGATCTGGTTAAATTATTTAACGTTAATGAATAAAGCATTCTTGTCAAACAGACGGTAATGAGAATATATAGCAAAACCTATCTAAGAACTCTTCCTTTAGTTGAGTAGGCTAGTTTGACATGAGAAATTGGGGGTTTTCTTTTATGCTTGGGGTCCGTTTTCTATGTCAAGTGGGCGAACACTTCTAATGTGTGTGTGGAGTGTTTTATAAGTGTAATGTATTGAGAAACACTACTCTCTCATTCTACTATGTTGAACTTTCTGGGAGTTGTTGTAGAAATCTCCCGCCATCCACAAACTGGGAAGCCAGCATAAGCATGGGTCTCCTTACTTGTAATTGATATACCATAATAAAGTACGTGAATGACCACCCTGTCTTCTTAGGACCTAAGTACTAAAGGACGAGAATGCAACAGTGGCGACGAGGAAGAACCCAGTGTACGAAGAGGTATGTCACATTGAAGGAGAGTTAGTGTACCAACGACAGCCGGCCGTATCTAGCCTAGCATACCAGTTTAGGCCTGGCCAACGTCCAGACTCCAGTATTCGAGTAGCCTGAATTCAGCTGTATTTGTTGGGGACTACCGAAGTTCCATACCCTGTCAGGAAGGATGGCAGCAGCAAGGAGACCGACAATTCCCGAGTTTAACCCAGATAAGTTGGAATTATCTTGTTGGCTGGATCTATTTTCCATGAATTGTGAAGTAAATGAAGTAACAGAGGCGACAGCAAAAAGGGCTTTGTTGCTTTCTTCAGTTGGAGTAGAGACATTTTCCACGATCTGTAAGTTAACAGCACCGAAATTGCCGTCTGCAGTTCCATTTGATGACCTAGTAAATCAACTAAAGTCGCATTTTATAACAAAACCAAGTTATCATAGAGCATTGTGTGATTTCCTACAGAGGAAGAAGAAAAGTAGTGAGTCCGTGAAGGAATATTATGCAGAACTAAAATTGTTAGCTCAACAGTGTGAATTTAATAGTGATTTTGACCGAAGGTTGAAGGAACAATTATTGGTTGGTATTGATAATGAAGTATATTTTAAGGTTTTATTAGCTGATCCTTTTGAGTTTAAATCAATCTCCTCTCGTGAATTACTTGCCAAGGTTACCAATTTAGAAACTGCTTATGTTACTGAATGTAGTCCTACTTCAAGTTCTTTTATAGATAATAGGCCTGCAGGTACTGTTAACAAGGTTAGGCATAAGGTAATTAGGCCTAGGCCTAATTCTAGTGCAGACTCTAAAGGGAGAGGTAAAAGTGATTATTGTAAAGTTCAAAGTAAATGCATTCATTGTGGGCGCGATAACCATTTAGCTAATAATTGTAGATTTAAGAATGCTAAATGTTATTCCTGTGGCAAGGAAGGCCATGTTAGTACAGTGTGTCCCAATAAAAAGGCTAGAAATAAATCTAGGAATGTTAATACAGTGCATGATGTAGAGGAGTCTACTAGTAAGGATATTCCTGTTAATGAAAGTTTCCATGATTCTTATGATTTATTGAAACTTTTTGATGTTAATGTGAATTCTATTGATTTTGTCGATGATTATGAGGAACCATATAGAGAAATTTTAAGGTTAAATGGGTTTCCCCTAGAGTTTGAATAGACACTGGCAGTGGTGCATCCACTATTTCACGGCATGATGCTAATAAATTGAATTTAACCCCATTACCAACAAGGAAACGCTTAGCAAATTATGATAAAGCTGAAATGCAAGTGTACGGTGAAATAAATTGTGATGTTTCTTTTAAAGGCCAAATGGTCCAGGGACAAAAGTTTTTTGTTGTAGATAATGATTTAAATTTAGCAGGCAGGTCTTTGATGAAGAAATTGAAATACCAGTGGGTACAAATTGATAATGTGTGTGATGATAAATTTAAAGGTCCTCTTATTACCCCAAGTAGTGCATCTAGGCCTAAGCTTGATTGTGTAAAAATGTTCAATGAGTATCAGGTGTGGAAGGATCACCCATTACAAATTATGAATGTCAATTAATGTTAAAAGAAAATGCTGTGCCTAAGTATTTTAAAGCTAGATCTGTTCCTTATCATTATAAATGTAAAATTGAGAATAGTTTGAAAAAAGAACTAGAAAGTAAAAATATAGTGAGCAAGGTCGAGCATGCTGGAGATTGGGCCAGTCCTATTGTTCCTGTAATGAAGCCTAATGGTGAAATAAGGATTTGTGTAGATTGTAAGTATCTCAATACCCAAACCAGTGTTAATACCTTCCCATTACCGAGATTAGATGATATTTTGGCAAATGTAGGTTCTTGTCAGTAT
>NC_087203.1:45584591-45631982 GCF_015104395.2 Macrobrachium nipponense
AATAATAAAAATGCACAGTGATATAGGTAAATTTTATTTTTTATAATACAGTTTATATAATTGTGGATTATTACTAGTATATTATTCTCTCTCTCTCTCTCTCTCTCTCTCTCTTCTCTCTCTACTCTCTCTCTCGTCTCTCTCTCTCTCTCTCTCTCTCCTCGGTCTCTCTCTCCTCTCTCTCTCTTCTCTTTCCCCACCCTTCCTCTCTCTCTCAACTACCCAAAGAACGAATGTAGTGAATGTTTGATTAATCTCTCTCTCTCTCTCTCTCTCTCTCTCTCTCTCTCTCTCTCTCTCTCTCTCTCTCTCTCACCCTTAACAGAACGAATGTAATGAATGTTGATTAATCTCCCTCTCTCTCTCATCCGGAATACTATGCCCTTAACAGAAAAAATTGAATGAATGTTAATTAATCAATCTCTCTCTCTCTCTCTCTCTCTCTCTCTCTCTCTCTCTCTCTCTCTGACTCACGATTGACCTCCGACCTTCGCCCAGGGAGCTCAGAAGGGTCACTCTGTTTGTTGTTGTTGCGCACTCTGTTGTTGTTCTGTGTAGTTTACCATCTAGGCTTATTTGTTTGCGAAGAGGGGTTCACTATCCGGAAGAGCTGAAGGAGGTGAAGCGATCTACATACTGCAAGAGTGAATCAGGTGTTTGGTATCTATCTATCTATCTATCTATCTATCTATCTATCTATCTATCTATATATATATATATATATATATATATATATATATATATATATATATATAATATACGTTTGTAAATTTATTTGTACATATACATTTTCTAACCTTTAACGAAGTCACTGCTAAGAGCTACAAAATAACTATACCCCATTTTCTTAAGTATAAGCTCTGCAGAAATTATAATATTATATTTTGAATAATCTGATTAATTTACTTAGCATTTAAAATATTTGATAGATAGATTTAATAAATAGATTTAACTGTCCCTTCAAATTAGTTAAGAAATTATTTAATTGATTTAGGGAGTGATAAGAACCATTGACCTGACATAGGCCTTTTCGGGGGGTAGCCATAGGCCGAGCGCGGGTTTTTGGGGCTTGTTAAAACAGACAGCACCGGAGACAGACGACAACTTGTTTCGTAAACTTCGTCTTGATTTCAATTTACGTAGTGTAGGGTTTTAGAAATTAATAACCCTTAAGATAATTGGTTTGTATGATCTCCTTTCCTTTTTGTACCTATCCTAACCCATATCCTATCCGAATCCTTATCTGCAACCAAAATTTAAAACGGCCATATACACTGATCTCTCGTTGGAAAATTCGGTAAGTAAAATAACATTTCTTGTCAACGTACCAATTTATTTCCACGAATATAATTAGAGGTCGCTGGATTTACTGATTAAATATATAGGATTTGTTTTTTAGCTTAGGAGTGAATTAAGAGGTGTGGGTCCAAACTGGGTTAACTTAAAGGTAGGTCAACACATCAATTTTCCACAAAGGCTAGACCACCATTATTGGACGGTTGATTTGAGACAACAGTCATTTCGTTAGGAAGCGGTTTCGTCTTTTAACGTTTAACTTACTCATTTAACTTAACTTACTTATTTAAGACGTAATACACTGTTTTCTTTACCTTAACTAAATTTTGAGCCCTTTTACGTAGTTAGGCTATTGTAATATTGGAGTTTGTGAGAATTAATTAGGCATAGACTCAGATTTAAGAATTTTACAGGGGTTTATATAATTACATGGGCGTAGCAGAAAATTTAGTCAAAATTAGGTCTGTCTGTTTACTTAGCATTACTATTTGGGATTAGTTTACCTTTATTTTACTTTAACCGGGTCAGAACTTAATTGAATTCTGGGACCAAACTGAGCTGCCCTGGGAATTTTATGGCCTTGGTTTGATTTATTCATAGTCCTTATTAGATTAATTGCATTTACCTAATTACTCTTACCTGAATTTAACTAGCCTACTTAAACTTTCAAAGCAATTATTAATCCTTTGGAATTTCTGACACAAGTCTGAAAACACGTTAGGCGCACAGAAGAATTGTGTGCTTAACAGCTCGTTTTATACAATTTACTGTATTACTAGAGAACACTCAGTGGAAGGAATTACCCTCGTAATTTTGTAGTTTTGTAGAGTATATTCCTTCAATCTTCCCACTGAGTGAAAGAAATTTCCCACTATATATATATATATATATATATATATATATATATATATATATATATATATATATATATTGTGACGAAGTGGTGTAGAGTATCTGGTTCTGGATACCATTAATACTTGGTGCATGAAATAGTCAAAGATCTGTGTCTGGACACCATTAATATTTGTTAACCCAAATTGCCAAGTATCTGGTTACTACACTTACCATTTGTACTTTCTAATACAAGAGACCCGTTTATTCCTGGGTCTGTGACACCCTTTGTACTTAGGGCACAGTTCATTCAAGTACCTGGTTGTTACCTCACTACAGACAGACATCTGACCCTTCATCACAAATACTGAACGACTGAATACTCTAAAGGTAAGAGTGATCCCTTTTTTCTAACTGAACAGTCCAAAAAGAAACAATCAGTCTAAGTTCAATAAAATATGTGTGAGGTATCTTATTAAAGGGCATCACTCGTGCAAATTCAAATTTAAGTATTTCCCTGATTCTGTTTTATTTGTGACGAAGTGGTGTAGAGTATCTGGTTCTGGATACCATTAATACTTGGTGCATGAAATAGTCAAAGATCTGTGTCTGGACACCATTAATATTTGTTAACCCAAATTGCCAAGTATCTGGTTACTACACTTACCATTTGTACTTTCTAATACAAGAGACCCGTTTATTCCTGGGTCTGGGACACCCTTTGTACTTAGGGCACAGTTCATTCAAGTACCTGGTTGTTACTTACCTCACTACAGACGGACATCTGACCCTTCATCACAAATACTGAACGACTGAATACTCTAAAGGTAAGAGTGATCCCTTTTTTCTAACTGAACAGTCAAGAAAACAATCAGTCTAAGTTCAATAAAATATGTGTGAGGTAATCTTAATTAAAGGGCATCACTCGTGCAAATTCAAATTTAAGTATTTCCCTGATTCTGTTTTATTTGTGACGAAGTGGTGTAGAGTATCTGGTTCTGGATACCATGAAATATTCTCAAACGATCTGTGTCTGGACACCATTAATATTTGTTAACCCAAATTGCCAAGTATCTGGTTACTACACTTACCATTTGTACTTTCTAATACAAGAGACCCGTTTATTCCTGGGTCTGGGACACCCTTTGTACTTAGGGCACAGTTCATTCAAGTACCTGGTTGTTACTTACCTCACTACAGACGGACATCTGACCCTTCATCACAAATACTGAACGACTGAATACTCTAAAGGTAAGAGTGATCCCTTTTTTCTAACTGAACAGTCAAGAAAACAATCAGTCTAAGTTCAATAAAATATGTGTGAGGTAATCTTAATTAAAGGGCATCACTCGTGCAAATTCAAATTTAAGTATTTCCCTGATTCTGTTTTATTTGTGGGAAACGTCACAATTATCACTCTATATTTCTACCTAGACAAACAAAATATCATTTTGGTGGTTCAATGCAATTCTCATATAAATCTTAAATACAAAAATTTATTTCTAAATTCAAAATTTATAAGTGAAATTCACAATCTCAGGGAAATTGTTATTACTTGAAAACAAAAGTTTAATTAATTCTTGAATTAATTATTAAGCAAAATTCAATCAAAGTTTATCAAGAAAATTAATTAAATTAAATCATAAAGCAATAATTAAATTTAAAATTAAATTTAATTAAATGCAAGTTAATTCACAAGTGTAAGATTCAAAATGTACACAATAGAATACTATTCAAACTAATTAAACAAAATAAAGACAATGCAGAAAAACATAATGCATAATATGAAAACAATTAAAGCATTGACAGTACAATCATTAAGCATATAAAAAATGGAATATGTGAAAAGAACAAAGCAAAAGATAAATGTTTAGAAATAATAAAACGTTGAAGTGCACTTCACAACATTTGTAAAAAAACCTTATACACAGCTGCAGCATCAATCAAAAGGCCTGTTACAATTTTACACTTTTTCACTATTTTCTTGGTGCCTTCACAAAAACCAATAGATACAAAACTATGTTCAGATTCCACAAACAACACATATATTACTAAGAATTATATAAAAATGAATGACCAGCTCGTTACGTTAAGTGACTGAGACAGCCTCGCGAGCGAGCGAGAGAGAGAGAGAGAGAGAGAGACTATAACGCACGCCGCTCTGTCTCAAAGCGAATCAATGAATGTTCTCCTACCCATAAGCGTATATGCTATTAGTCTATAGTCGAAGGTGAAAACATATTACGTCATTTCTATAGGAATGGCTAATACAATGCCTCTTTGACTGTGCTCACATAAGGCTATGAATAAGGCTCTCTTGTTCCATTCACAGGCTCGACCGCGATAAGAAAAAATACGCTTACCTAATCTATTTACAAGGGGCCGGATAACATTGCGGCTTGGGGGTCTTACGCTTGTTTTGCGCCGATAAAGAAATCACCTAGCTAAGACATTCTCAAAGTGGGAATACGACTCCCTTGCAAAAGGCTTATGAGCTTTCACTCTCTGTGTGTCTTACGTACTTCAAAATGAAAAATGGATCACTTAAGGCATGTTATCTTTAAATTTGGGAAATCTGAACACAGAAATAAACATTTCATACCATGATACACAAGTTCTGAAATTATAATTGCATTCCAAACTTACATTATAAGAATATATATATATATATATATATATATATATATATATATATATATATATATATATATATATATATATATATATGTATATATGAATAATTATCACATCACCATAATTTATATAGATTATTCGAGCTACAAATGTCCTTTAATATCTAATTCGCTCTACCTCGGAATTGATATATTTTCATATATCTAAACCGAAGGGGCATTTTTTAATTTTTTTTAGTTGATGTTAATTTCGTCCTCTCGAGGGTTCGAACCACCGTCCAGCGGACAGAGTCGAAATCATGACGTCAGTGACGTTATTGATTCAGCTAACAAATCCGATGTAGATATTAAAGGACATTTGTAGCTCGAATAATATATATATATATATATATATATATATATATATATATATATATATATATATTTATATACACACCAAACAAGGTTCGTGGTATGATTTTAATTGAGAAAGGTTCAAACAGTCATTTGATAGAAGCCATGATTGATATGTATCGTTTTCAGTTGATTTATATTATTATTATTATTAGTTGACAAATACCACGTTTTTGACATGAATCCCCCATTTGGCGTTTTAATAGCCATTTTGAGTATGGAAGAAAAGATAAACTTATTTACAAAATAAACGCGGCAAAAATAGCCATTGTTTTCAATAAAACCTGTATTAATGAAGGTCTAATTCCAGCCTATTATTATTATTATTATTATTATTATTCAGAAGATGGACCCTATTCACTTGGAACAATCCCACCAAAAGAGCCATTGACTTGAAATTCAAGCTTTCAAAGACTAAGACTAAAATAATGAACAGAGAAAAGAATTTCACCTTTGATGTTGGTTTCCAACAAAAAATAGAACAAAAAACGTAATCGGGCATTCCACTGAGGGGTGAGAGATGTGTATCTCTGGTGATGAAATTTCACGAATCTCGACGTGGTTCGGAAGTCACATAAAGCCGTTGGTCCCGTTGCTGAATAACCACTAGTTACATGCAATGTAAAAACACCATACAAACAAACAAAAACGTGGGTGTTCTGGCACTGCAAATCTCAATTTAAGGCTGAGAATTTTTAAATTTTTATTTATTTATTTTTTTTTACACAAAAGTTACATTCATATCTCTCCCAAAACGTAATAAATTTTTGCCAGTCACAAGGCCCACTTTTGGTAAAAAATTTTCGTATAAAAGATACGCACCAGAATCTCGTAAGGACGAAGCCAACGCGCTCATTCCTCTTCACTGCTTTAAAACCAATCCTGTAAGACTTGATTGGTTGATTGGCGCATGGAATTGATAGATTACCGAGGAAAACTGTCGTCCCTACACGCCAGTTCGATCGTCTAAAAGATCCTCTCAGAACGTTGCTCTGGCAAAGGTTCAGTCAGCTCAGAACAGCGTAAATCTTCATGAGAAGTAGTGCTGTATGCAACACGAGTTTATGTTTGTTAAGAAACAAAAGAACGCACATGTATATATCCTATCTATCTATCTATCTATCTATCTATCTATCTATCTATCTATCTATATATATATACATATATCTATATATTATATATATATATATATATATATATATATATATATATATAATCAGTTCCTCCCATTGAAGCTGCCTTTCTATTTAACAGTGTTTTTATTATTATCATTATATTATTATTATTATTATTGAAAAAGAAACCCACAAAATCACTTTGTAACTTGTTTACTTCCAAGTATTTACATTTAGTTTTTACTCCACACTCGAGTACTTTCAGGCCCTGTCTGTGGCCCATTCTCAAGAGATGACCATTGGATGGATTTCGAAAACAGTAGGCTTATATATACAAAAGCAACAAAATTAGTCACAGGAGGGTAGTAGAAGGTGCACTTATCAGAGAGATTAAAGTAATTGAAGGAAACAAAGGTTTTTCCTCAGAAGATCCCATAAGCCGAGCTTTGATATTAAAAGAAGCTAAGATTGACCCTGCTGACTGGAGATTAGGTTTCCTCCCCAACAGACTTTTGGTGACCACACCCTTACCACAAGGGTGAATCCCATTGACCATCAGCTCAGGATATCAGAGCGACAAGAGGGGATTGGCAACTCTCAAGAAAACCAGAACAGCCATCACATAAATGACAGCTCAACGAGAAGAAGTTCCAGAAGACTGCTGGGCCTTGACCCAGGCTAACATCCCAAACATCTCTTGAGAATGGGCCACAGACAGGGCCTGAAAGTACTCGAGTGTGGAGTAAAACTAAATGTAAATACTTGGAAGTAAACAAGTTACAAAGTGATTTTGTGGGTTTCTTTTTCAATCTTCAGAAGAAAACTAAAAGAAGTTTTTGTTTGGTTCATTATTATTATTATTATTATTATTATTATTATTATTATTATTATTATTATTATTATTATTACATTTGTACACAATGGAAAAAAAGAGGTAAAACATGGAAGAAGTCAATACCAAGTATATATATATATATATATATATATATATATATATATATATATATATATATATATATATATATATATGACTGGTAAAAATGTTCTATTACGACCAGAGACTGCTGTCTCCCTCTTCAGGTAGATGAATGAGAAAAGTTTACAGAAAAGGTGGTATTTATACCATGAGATCTATCCACAGGTAAGCCAATTTAGGTCACTCCCGCTGATAATCTTCCTTTAATCTTCTTAAGCGTTGGTTGAATGAAAATCTTGTCAATCACATCTGAATCCCATGCTCCTTTTGAGATGTTCATTACCTGCCTCTCTTTAATTAAGGCCAATTCCTTCATTTGACTCTTGTAGCGGCAGTTGCTGCTATAAATTATACGTGACAAATTCCAATTTATTCTATGGTTATGTTCATTTATATGGTTGAAAATTGCTGAGTTCGGTTGTCCATACCTAACTGACCGTTTGCGTTGTATTAATCTCTGGGGAAGTGATTTTCCTGTAAATCCGATGTAAGATTGGTCACAGTCCTGGCATGGGATTTCGTAAACGCCTGTGTCCTTGGGAGATGTCTTTTGTTGGACGTTAATCAGGGATTTGGCTAAGGTGTTTGGGTAAGTAAAATGCAAAAGGGTTAGATTTTCCGAGGGTCTGAGTCACCGTCTTAATCCTGCCCGGGTGTGGAATTTTTATTATATTGTTGGGTGTATCTCTGGTCTTGTCTTGAGGGGGTTGGTAGAAAATTACGTTTGCTTTGTGAATTGCATTCTCAGTTATATGGTCAGGATACTTTAAAGGCGAAAGCTGCTTACGAATTAGTTCAAATTCTTTTTCCAGGAAATCTGGGGAACAAATTCGTAAGGCTCCTAAGAACGGGTTGCTGGCTACACCTATCTTGATAGCGGTGTCGTGATAGCTAAAGTAGTGAATGTATGAAAGTAAGAACGTTGGTTTTCTGTATATGGTAAATTTGTATTCTGTCGTGTCTCTGATTATTAAAACATCAAGAAAAGGAATTTTGTTGTCTGTTTCCCATTCAACTTTAAATTTGATGCTGGGCACTAATGCGTTTAATTTTGAAAGGAATTCATTAAAATTACCCCATCTATCATCCCAAAATGTTAGAATATCATCTACGTATCTCATCCACAGCATGTTTTTGGGTTTTATTGCATTTATTACTGTAGTTTCAAAGTATTCCATGTACAGATTTGGTTAAAACAGGACTTAAAGGACTACCCATATTACACCCGAATTTTTGCTTATAGAATGATTCCCCGAATGAAAATACGTTATTAGATGCACATAATTCAACTAACTTTATTATTTTGTCAAACGCCAATAGAAAATGATCTGAATAGGGGGATAATTTTTCCCTCAAAAACTGAAGAACGTCATGTATTGGTACATTTGTGAATAGGGAATCTACGTCAAGGATTAAAAGTTTCATGTTGTAAAGTGGTATATGTGCTTCTCTGAATTTGTGACAAAAATCTTCCGAATGTTTAATGTGACTTGGAGAAAAAGTGCCTAAAAAAGGGGAAAGGAGGCCAGCTAACCATTTAGAAATTTTTGTAATTGAAAGCACCGTCACATTAAACGATGGGTCTGAATGGAAGATTGTCTTTGTGAGTTTTGGGAAGGCCATAAAAGTAGGGTAGTTTAGGATTAATTACTTTAAATTTCTCAAATAGTTCAATACTCTTTTTGTCTTGGCCAATTAATCTTACTTTCCGAAAAAATTCTGTGGGGACGTTTTGGAGGGGATTTTTCGTCAGTTTGTCGTAAGTGTTTGTGTCGCTAAGAAGTTGGTTGATTTTTTCGAGGTAGATGTCTTTGTCCATTATTACGATTTTGCCGTCTTTGTCTGATCTACTTATTATAACATCTACTTTTTTAGCGAGCGGATGGCTATCATAAATCTACGGGGAACAGGATATTTCTTATTTAGGTCAGTTAAAGCATTTAGTAACGCTCTTTTTAAACTATCTCTTCACGACTGTAGTTTTTGTCGGATATGAATTTATCAAAAGCCACTATATATATATATATATAATATATATATATATATATATATAGGGAAATATATATATACCTACCAGGAAAATGATAGTCAGAGATCCAAGCGCTTTCGTCTTTACTAAGACATTGTCAAGGAACGAATCATTCGTCCCTTGACAATTTCTTAGTAAAGACGAAAGCGCTTGGGTTTCTGACTATTTCCTGTGGTATTCGCTTATTTAATGAAGTCACGTGCATCTACTGTGATTTTTTAAGCATATATATATATATATATATATATATATATATATATATATATATATATATATATATATATATATATATACATACACTTGGTAATGACTCCTCTCATATTTTACCTCTTTTGTTCCATTATGTTCACAAATAATAATAATAACAATGATAATAATAATAATAATAACAATAATAATAATAATAATATTAATGATATTAATGATATTATTAATCTTGTAGAGTCTTCTCTATTTTTCTGATGACGTCTTTCTCGTTGTTGCTTAGACTGGCGAGCAACGCACCAAAGGGCTTGGTAACAGCCGGTTGAGTCATTTTGGTTTATTATTGGTTATACAATGCTCTCTCTCTCTCTCTCTCTCTCTCTCTCTCTCTCCAACGCGACGTTTCGTCCAGATCCACAGGACATATTCCAGCTATGACTGCTGAGGGACTGAATTCTAGTGGCGAGTCCTTCTCCTTCTCCTTATATCCTGATGTTGCAGGCTCTCTCTTTCTCTCTCTCTCTTTCGAGAGAGAATTGTTTAAGCAATAATAAACCAAAATGACTCAACCAAATTTTACCATGCCCTTTGGTGCGTTGCTCGCCAGTCTAAGCAACACCGAGAAAGCCGTCATCAGAAAAATAGAGAAGACTCTACAAGATTAATAGTGCTGAAGCAGCAATCATCTTTAACAAAACTTGTCACAGAAAGGGTCTCCTTCCGAAATAATAATAATAATAATAATAATAATAATAATAATAATAATAATAATAATAATAATAATAATAATAATAATAAAAACACTGATAAAAAGAAAGGCAGATCTAGTGGAACTGATTTGATATGAGAAGAATTGATGAACAGATCTTGAATAAAATAAATGCTACTGATGCTGGCCTAATTTTTACCAGAAAATAATAATAAAATAATAATAATAATAATAATAATAATAATAATAATAATAATATGCAAATTATCACTAAGCTGCTAAAGGTCATATCCCGCAGACGACTAAAGAGCAATTTATTTACACTAGGTGATAAAGACACCACAGAATAGAACCGCCAGAGAAGGGCCCTTGGCGGAAATTTTATTACACTGCTTGCAAGCAGAGTGACTCGAGCTATAATGTCTTGGTGAAATTTTACGTGCTTGCTTTGCTTGAATAGTCAAGAGCCCACGTTGGCCAGCACAAGGACAGCTTAATAAAACAGCGTCATATGAAGTGGTTAGTGAGCTTTTAGTTTTTGCTTTTGTTTATTGTCCCCCTCAAAATTTTTTTTAAACCAAAATTTTGTTGTCAGTGCACCTCACACGCGGTGCACTGTAGGCATTACTTCAGGTTCTTTGCAGCGTTGTTTCGACCCCTAGCTGCAACACATTTCATTCCTTTTACCGTACCTCCTTTCATATTCTCTTTCTTCCGTTGACTTTCCACACTCTTCTGGCAATTGCTCTGAGGTTTTCATCCTCTTACACCTTCCAAACCTTACGGGTAATGTCCTCATAGGTCCCGGCGCTTGGCTTTAGATTCTGTATTCCATTCTATTTAGCAAGGAACAAAGCTACAGATACGATTTTCCGATGAATATGAAAACCTTAGTCTCACTGAGCCATTTACGAAAACTGTCTAGACAAACCCGTAGAGTTTTTGGACATTTTGTTTCGTATTTGAAAGATGCAGGTAAGATTCTGGTTTCTTTTAAACGTAGGAAATGAGAAAGTTCGTCCTCGTGTACTACAAGGATTCATATAGTGTTGATAGTTAGTACTACGCGTAGACGCATTCCACCTCAAGTTGGTCTTCTCTCTCTATGTATGTGTGTGTGTGTATGGATACATTATGAAGATACTGTGAAACCCAGAATGCAAAACGTTCTGTCCTGGGAGGAAGGTATGCTTTAGACAAGCAGACGTACTATTTATGTTCGAAATGTGAGTAAAAGGATAAACGCACTAACATGCACACACACAGATGGTACTAGTTGCCTAGCTCCACATCCTTAGTTCACAAGAGTATAACTGTGAAATAAATCAACTTTTACATTTCTGATTTCATGGAGACGTTAAATCTATCTGTCTTTTCATTCATGAACGTAAAGTCTGTGTATTTGTCTTTGCGTGCGTAAAGTTTAGATAATAAGTCATTTAAATCGCCCTCGAATCCTCACGTTATACAAAACAAAAGCCGCCACCAACCAGTGATGATGTATCGGCAGTGCCGTATGCCAAACGTCAGGAGGAACACCTCACGCCACAGCCAATGAGCTACGCCCATTTCCGTGACGTCACTGTGACGTCACAGCTGCGGGTCGCCAGCTATAGATGTCGCTGCTCTGGATGGGGGGAGGGGGAGGGGTGGGTCGTGGGTCCTTGCCGTCTTGGGGGTGGTTGGGGGGGGGGGGAGTCATGTTCCCGCCTGTCTAGCGAAGAGTCTCGACTGGTATCTGATCATTCTGATGTTGAGTCAAAGTTTGCCTATAAAAGGCTCAGTGACGCGTATTTAGGAAGTGAAATTAGAATTATTTATTGTTTAATAGTTGTTCCGTTCAGTCCTGGCACTCCGGGGCAGTACCCCGGGTAAACGGGGGGCGTGTTTAATTATTCGCCGGATAAGAATAGTTGGGTACCCGGGTCTCCGCCTCCTTCTTCTTCCTCTCTTCTTCTTCTTCTTCTTCTTCTTCATAGCAGAGTGAGTAATAGCAACACTCTGTTTTGGTCAGTCAGTGTTTCTTGGGCCGGTGTGAGAGGTGGTTTGTCGCGGCGAAGCTGCCCCGTGCCCGTGACTGAACCGCGCTGCCAAGGGGTCTTGATTCATTCCTTATCCTGTGAAAAATTGAGGGGGTATGGTTTTGGACCACCGTGTCATAACCACGTTTTTTAAGATCATTTTTGCGTATATGCAAATTCCCTGAACGACATAAATGTGTCGCAGCTTCCGTCAAAATACGAAAAAAAGATGGTGGACGATTGTTAACTAGGCTGCACCACACCGTGATTGAGTAACTTCCTAATGAATTAATTTTAATTCACTTCCTCTTAGGCCTAGAGGCTTTTGGTGACTTGCGATAGACACTTGAATAATTTCTCTACATTCCGATGCTCATAACGGAGGCCTATTCCAGCAAGCAGTGTGAGAAGTTGACAGTGAAAAAAAGGAAAAAAAAAAAAATGAATCGTTGGGTTTGTGAATTTGCTAACTGATAATCCTCGTGGTTCCTTCAGGAAGAAGCCGTTTTTAATTGCCGATATATATATATATATATATATATATATATATATATATATATATATTATATATAATATTATATAATATCACTTTTCCTGTGGTCAATAATTAATTCGGTAATTAGGCTTATGTAATATCTAAATATTGGTTAATGAGTTTTTGCTTTAATTCTCTCCATTAGTCTTCAATTATGTTTTTATTTATTATTTTTTGTCTTTTGTTATAGTGTCACTGTGGATGCATCCTGAGAATTAATGACCAGCAACGTTACTTATATATTTTATCATTTATATAACAAGTGTGTCTTCTCTCTCTCTCTCTCTCTCTCTCTCTCTCTCTCTCTCTCTCTCTCTATTAAAAACAGTTATCGGCTTTGGAACGTAGAGATATTATAATAATCAATTTGTTTTTTATATTTTTCTACTAATTATTGAACTGAATTTATAAAGATTTTATCTATATTTAAACTGGAAGCCAACTATGTCTGTGATGGTCTTGCATTATTAAATCTTTAAAAATTCTAAACTAAAAGTGGCAGGTAATATTAAAAGGCTTTGATTTCGAAAGTGGTGTTATAGGCCTAGACTTAAAACGAAAAATTAAAACAATAACGGTGTCATTGTGAAACATATAATTAATTGCTGAGGTAATTAATTATAGGTAATTAATGTGACGGAAAATATCACAAAGGGAAAGTCGACCTTGAAGGCCTACCACTATATGCAGGATTGAAAGTGCTTGACATAGGCCTAGACGTCGAAATACAATTTTTCATCGTATCCTAATTTTTCGTCCTATTTCTTCAGTCAGACTGTCACCACCAACATGCGAGTGTTGGTGGTGCCTATAAGCATTGTCGTGGTGTTGGCGATTTGCACCACCACTGCCACATGGGCTGCTCTCCCTCACCACCATCAACCTCATCTTTTCCCCAACCAACGACAAGGTAGGTCGACGTAAATTCCACCTCATTAGGCCTAGATCCTTATTCAGAAAGCTGTGATTCTCGTGAGGTGATTTAAATGTTCCTATTCTTGAACATGGTATCTTTAATAAATTAAGTAGCTAGTTAGTGAGATTAATTTGTTCGTTGGTTTGTTTTAAATTGTTATTCAAATAACGTGAGAACTTCTCCCAAAGGAAACTAAGTTACATATTATCAGGGGTAGGCCTAGCGAGATAGCGGTAGGCCTATCGCATATAGGCTGGCATTTATCATCTGTGCATGGCGCTCGATCATGACCACGTGTGGGCTAGGAGATGTCGACAAAAACGTGGAAATTAATTTTAAAATAATCTCTCTCTCTCTCTCTTCTACTCCTAACTAATCTGATCTTTCAATGTTTTATTATCGCTTTCTTGTGTAATTATATTACACTCTCTCTCTCTCTCTCTCTCTCTCTCTCTCTCTTACTCCTAACTTATTTGATTTTTCAATGTTTTATTGCCCCCTTTCTTGAGTGTAGTTATATTCCTCTCTCTCTCTCTCTCTCTCTCTCTCTCTCTCTCTCTCTCTCTCTCTCTATTGGTAGGTATAGTCAGTTGCGGCCTGTGGGCTGTCAAGGCCATTCCAAAATAAGTCTACTTTTTTTTTAGGAACCAGAAGATTATAACAGAAGAGATTCGCTAATAGTCGGGTCGACTGTTTTACGCAGACGTTATATAGCTCCTGGCCTCCTGCGAAAACCATATTGTTTAGATAACCAAAAGGACCCAGTTTATCTGTGTCGTTGGATCCGCGGCTGTCAAGATAATGGCAGAAATGGGACTTTTTTGTTGAGTCAACAAAGCTGATGGGATGAACAGCTTATAATACAGCGAGGCGAACGTGTTTGATGACAAAGAATGCTCTCCTTTGGTTGTCATAGATTTCCGTCAAGGCGCCTGGGTGGTAGTTCTCTCATTATTATATACTAGTCCGGGCATAGGTCTCTCTCTCTCTCTCTCTCTCTCTCTCTCTCTCTCTCTCTCTCTCTCAGTTCAACCGTGTAGTACATTTTATACTGATAGTTGCACAGTCACAGAGAGATTCAAATCATAATTCTAAACTCTCTCTCTCTCTCTCTCTCTCTCTCTCTCTCTCTCTCTCTCTCTCTCTCTCTCTGATTTCAATTGTTTCGTGCGTTTTCGTGATAGCTGTGCAGTTACAGGAAAGTTCAAATCGTAATTCTGAAGTCTCTCTCTCTCTCTCTCTCTCTCTCTCTCTCTCTCTCTCTCACAGTTCAACCGTATTGTGCATTTATCTGATAGCTGCAAAGTCAGGAGGAAGTTCAAATCTTGATTCTGAACTCTCTCTCTCTCTCTCTCTCTCTTCTCTCTCTCTCTCTCATGGATAGAGACGTATAGTATCACTGCTGTTGACCTCATCACCGAAAGAGTATCCATGACCTCCCATCCGTTCGCTAAAGTCTCCCCTCCAATAGTATTGCATTACTGCCTGGTGTGCAAAGATCGTTTCTTCGTCTCCCCTGGATTACGACTTACTGTTACTTTTTATCTGGTGTTGCATTTCTCTTCATTTGGACGTTGCAGTCTGCAAAAGCTTGGCTAGTTTCTCTAGAATGCGGTGCCTGTGTTAGTAACTCCACCTAGCTTCGGTGTTCGCGGTGTGCACACAATTTGTGCAGTCGTAGACCGTCTAGTGGTAATGTTGATTATAATGATGATTCAGCTTTGTCATTTTACCCTAACTTCTTTCTTTGGCCGTGATAATTCTGCTTTCTGCCGGTTCCTCAGCTCTCTCTCTCTCTCTCTCTCGGCTCATTGTATTGCGCGTTTACGTGGTAGAGCAAGTTCACAGGTTCAAATCTCTCTCTCTCTCTTGGCTCATTGTATTGTGCGTTTACGTAATAGAGCAAGATCACAGGTTCAGATCTCTCTAGCTCTCTCTCTTTCTCTGAAACACACACACACAATATATTATTATAATAAACAAAGTAGTTGGCCTCGTTTAATGACTTTCCATTTCTCTCTCTCTCTCTCTCTCTCTCTCTCTCTCTCTCTCTCTCTCTGTCACAAAAAGGTTTTATTAACCGGCTCATTGTAGCCTGAGACCTTAATACTGATGCTCGCGCCCTAATCGAGCCATGAGCTGTGGAACTTAATAACCCCGTAATCTGGGTAAATCCATCTGGCCGCGTTAGACCGTCGCGTTGCTTGCTTGCTTGCTTCTCAGTTGCTTGTCTTCCCTTGCTTTCGGTTGCTTGGCTTCTCTTGCATTTGTTTGCTTGTCTTCCCTTGCTTTTAGTTGCTTGCCATCCCTTGGTTCTCAGTTGCTTGCCTTCCCTTGCTTTCGGTTGCTCGTCTTTCCTTGCTTCTCGGTTGCTTGTCTTCCCTTGCTTCTCAGTTGCTTGTCTTCCCTTGCTTTCGGTTGCTCGTCTTTCCTTGCTTCTCGTTGCTTGTCTTCCCTTGCTTCTCAGTTGCTTGTCTTCCCTTGCTTTCGGTTGCTCGTCTTTCCTTGCTTCTCAGTTGCTTGTCTTCCCTTGCTTTCAGTTGCTTGTCTTCCCTTCTTCCCTTTCTTTCGGTTGCTTGTATTCTCTTGCTTTCGTTTGCTTGTCTTCCCTTGCTTTCAGTTGCTTGTCTTCTCTTGCTTTTGGTTGCTTGTCTTCCCTCGCTTCTCAGTTGCCTAGGGTTGCTGCCATCATCATATGGCTAAGCAACTTTAGATCCACTTTTTGAAATTCATTTTGAGATGGTTAGATGGGTCCTGTAACTCCACATTTAAAAAAGTAATCTTAAAGTACTGATTACTGGAGCGCTAGGCCTATAATGGTGGGAGCTAGCCTGAAAAGTCCTCCATTCTATGGCCTCATTGTCTATGTACATATGTGACTTGTTTTGATCGCATCATCTTGATTTATATACAATCATTTAGGTGCAAATGTTTATTGTCCAATTCACGCTACTTCGGGAATATCACCGAAGGGGTAGTTATCAGTGATAAATGGATTGAGTACCGTCCAAAGACTCAGACGACAATCAAACCATTTAGCCACTGATATCTGCCATTTATTTGCCATCAGTCAGTTTAGCCTCATGCGTGCTAGCCGTTCAATTCCTTAAACTTGTTCTCGTTTCAGTTTTCATTTTTATTTATTTATGTATTTTTTAATAACGAACCCATCCGTGAGCCGTATGGGCCTAAAAATGTAGTTGGACTCAAACTACTACTTCGTAATTGGGTCTTCAGAACTGCGTGAACTTAAAAGCATCAGGTTAAACCCGTAAAAAATCTCTGCCAGGCAGAAATCTCGTCCTTTTTATGGAAGCTGCCCAAATTCAAAG
Organism: Macrobrachium nipponense; assembly: GCF_015104395.2. Taxonomy (NCBI): domain Eukaryota; kingdom Metazoa; phylum Arthropoda; class Malacostraca; order Decapoda; family Palaemonidae; genus Macrobrachium; species Macrobrachium nipponense. Next base: position 45,601,582 of record NC_087203.1, read on the forward strand.
GCCCGTTTCATCCGGTTGATTGGTAAATTATGCAGTCTAGTCCACCGACAAGACAACATACCCAGCACCTATCTCAGGGGGTGACATGTGTCGAGAGCTTCAATTCTCAGTATTCGACAAGATCTCTGTTTCGTTGCCCGTTGAGAAAAACAAAGCGAAATCAAAATGGATGGCTCTCTCTCTCTCTCTCTCTCTCTCTCTCTCTCTCTCTCTCTCTCTCTCTCTCTCTCCGCAGGGGTTCACCCCACTTAGGACATTATCTTGACACGTCTCCCTTTATTGAGTTTCTCATAAATCACGTGGGATTAGACCCCCGACAGCAGGCCATGTGTTTCTGAGCGTGTTTGACTAGAGAGATGAATGTTAGAATGGCCGAGTGTAAATGTGCTAGAAAATAATCTTGATTGTATCACTTTATGAAGGCTTTGGATTTAGCAGTGTCGATGTGCTTAAATTTAGTATCTCTCTCTCTCTCTCTCTCTCTCTCTCTCTCTCTCTCTCTCTCTCTCTCACACACACAGAGCAGTGGAGCCATACTCTAGCAAAAGAGTTACAACTTATACGTAGACTTATACTGACATCTGACACGTGTACCAAGTCTTAGAACTTGTTGCTGACACAGAGGTAGCAAAGCAGAAGCATTGAATTTGCTGTGAAGTATTTATGAATTGAAATAAGTGAGACGATAAACAAAGTTCCCCCATCCTGGATGGATGAAAAAGATTGGTACGCACTGTATAAGTCTAAAGCTAAGATCCTTTCGTCGTACGTAAACTGAAAAAACTATATCTTTCAGAATCGCTGTAAATTTAAAGGATTAAACATTTCGTAAAACACGAAACGGAAGCTGAAAGAATCTCTAGACTTTAAGAAATGAGATGTAAAACGCTTGAAGACCTAAGAATAGTTATGTAGTCTTAGGCCTAGTCGTACAACTGGGAATCTTACCGTGGGAAAATACATCCATATAAGAATAGAAGAGTGAAAATGGTTTCATCACTGGATGACATTATTATTGCAAGCTTCGTCGCCCTGTTGAAAAAAGCGACATAGTTTGTCTATTTGTGAATTAGGTTTTTTTCCGCATGTATTTTGTTTCACTGACAATAATATATTGATATTTGGTGCACTCTTTTCAAGTTAAGATCAATTGGGATTGCTCTGTTTGTACTTATGAATGCCATCATAACATTGAAAACTATTTCTCGTAAGGGGGGAGGGGCGGGATAGAGCCGTCAGTTTTAACCATTACTTACGGTTCTTTGCAGCGTCCCTTCGGCCCATAGCTGCAACCCCTTTCATTCCTTTTACTGTACCTCCTTTCATATTCTCTTTCTTCCATCTTCCTTTCCACCCCGATTGTTTCAAGTGCGACTGCGAGGTTGCCCTCCTGTTGCACCTTTCAACTCTTTCAGCGCTGAATGACCTCGTGGGTCCCAGCGCTTGTCATTTGGCCTAAATTCTGCATTCTGTCATAATGAACTTGATAATAGCCGTAGAGGCGAAAGAACCTCCTCCTGCAGCCGCAGGAATGTTGGAAAACCTGGAGGACGGAAGAGACATCGTCAGTCATTTGTCTCATGTTGCTCGTGTGATGTCCTTCGTGGGAATGGCTGCGGTTTTTCTGAGATCAGCGCTGAAATAGGATAAGATGAGGATGAAATGGTCTTTGTTCAGAGTAAGGAGCTGGTTTGATGTTAAAGCCTTAGGCCTAGGCTAAGTCGCAACTGTTGGCTGCTTGAGACGTGTGCTCGGATGAATGAGTTGGCTGACGCATATGAATAAATAAATAAACATATGTATATGTATGTATGTATGTATATGTGTGTATGTATGCTCGCCCACGCGCGGACTTCAGTAATATACTATTATGCTTATCTTCGTAGCTATAAGTGGGTCACTGGTTATACAGATTGGCTCATATCATGTTTGATATCAAGTTACCGCAGACTTTTTATTCAGTAGAACGCCATAATTATTCCAGGACTTTGCCCTTAGAATATTTACATAATTAGTTCTCATTTACTGATACAAATACGCAAGTTGAAAATAAAAAAAAATATTTTGTGGCACGTGTATCTCTCTCTCTCTTTCTCTCTCTTATCCTTAATGGATTACTTTCTTTCATCCAATTTAGATAGGCTCTCTCTCTCTCTCTCTCTCTCTCTCTCTCGTGAATTAAGCAACTCTTCTGTTATTTGAATACAAAAAAAAAATATTGTTTACTGTTTAGATTAGTTCATATTTTCTTAGCCCAAAGATATGAGAGAGAGAGAGAGAGAGAGAGAGAGAGAATGTTTGTATTTATTCTTTCGCTAAAAAAGTGTGAGAGAGAGAAAACAAACGGCTCATTTCCATCGTTGCTAAAGAAATAATACGAGAGAGAGAGAGAGAGAGAGAGAGAGAGAGAGAGAGACTTTAATGTGAATATGCGAAAGAGTTCTGAGAAAGCACTGGAAGGGGATCCTAGCCCTTGTCATCGCTTGATGACAAAGTCTGTGACATGACAGGAGCTCAAAGGATTTATCTAAGAGTGTTACTTTCGGAAAAGGACCCCAAAAAGGACACCCCCCCCCTCCCCCGACACCCGAGAGCGTAATAGCGTCATCTCACGCAGTCCCGAATTTAGACAGTTCACGAATTTGATTTATAGAGAGAGAGGAGGAGGAGGAGGAAGAAGAAGAGTAAGTTATACCTTGGCCTTTGTTCACAGTTACTAACAGACATTGTCTGAATCAGACCTAGATTAATTGTACTTCAGTACTGGCTTATCCTCCACGGTTTTTCCGTGTGGAACACAGAAGACATGAGTTAAAAGAGGTATAACGCAGAAAGTTAATATATATATATCGGGGGTTTCTTCCTCCGGAAGTGGGACTTTTGAATGCTGTTAATTGAGACTGGCGTAGCGTCAATGTCCACCGACGACCGACATGAAAGTGAATTGTCCACACCGAGCTGACTCGAATGTCATTTGAGCTGACGCGACGTTTACACCGGAATTGATGTGACGTTTAAAAATTGACGTGATGGACAGGACATTCAAAGCTGACATGACGTGACATTTAAAAACTGAAGTGTGACGTTCACGACGGCGGACATGACTGGACATTTAAAACTGACATGACGTGACACAGAATTGATATGACGTGACATCTAAAATCTGATATGACGTGTCATGTAAAACTGATATGATGGGGCATTTGCAAACTGATATGATGTCACATTTAAAACTGACATGGCGTGACATATAAAATTGATATGAAGGGACATTACAACGGACATGACGGAGTATTCAAAGTTGACGTGACAAGGTATTTAAAATTGACATGACGGGAAATTTGGGAATGACATGAAGTGACATTTAAAAGTGACATGACGTGACATTTGTAACTGACGTGTATTCTATTTTGTACTCCAACAATCACTTTTCAGCTGCTGTCATAACCGCGGTCTCTTACGAATTATATTCATATAATTATTCAATAGCCATTGATATTTTTTATTTTATAAAGCCGTAGTCACGTTTAGCTGATACTTCAGTGTATATATCGGTTACAGTAATTGACTGCCTCCTTTTTGGGGGGGCGGGGTGTTAAAATTCTAGTATTTTGATTTACGTCACTCATTTAATTCATGTAGTATTTATGTTAATGTTTTCGTATTAGTTTTTCATATATCGGTTACAGTAACTGACTGCCCCTTGTTTTCTAGGTATAATTCGATTGCTTCAATTTCTGATATCTCATTCGTTCATGTATTTGCGTTAATTTTTTCAGAATACTTTTCCAATATATCAGTAACTGACTACCCCTTGTTTTGCTAAGTAAAATTCCAGTGTTTCAATTTTTGCTACAACATTCATTCGTGTATCTATGTTATTTTTTCCATAATAGTTTTTCAACATTTCAGTGAAGGTAACTGACTTCTGTTTATTTGTAAACAATTGTTTTTATTTCTATAATTCCATTCCTTCATGTATTTTGCGTTTACTGATGAAAAATAATAGGTTACGTTTGTGAATTTTAGTGAAATCTGTGTTAGCTGTTAATGGGACTGCGGAAATCGATATGTTTAGTTGATAAGCCATTGGAGAAATTGATATATTTAGTTGATTAACCATTGCAGAAATTGATATGTTTAGTTGATAACCCATTGCTAAATTGAAATTGATTATGACTTAGTTTGATTAACCCATTGGCAGATTTATATTTTAGTTGATAAACCAATGCAGAAATTGATTGAATATTATTTATTTGATAAACCATTGCAGAAATTGATATATTTAGTTGATAAACCATTGCAGAAATTAATATTTAGTTGATAAACCAATGCAGAAATTGATATATTTATTTGATAAACCATTGCTGAAATTGTTATATTTAGTTGATAAACCATTGCAGAAATTAATATTTAGTTGATAAACCAATGCAGAAATTGTTATATTTAGTTGATAAACCATTGCAGAAATAAATATTTAGTTGATAAACCAATGCAGAAATTGATGTGTTTATTTGATAAACCATTGAAAAATTTATATATTTAGTTGATAAACCATTACGGAAATTGGTATAGGTAGCTTATAAACCACTGCAGAAATTGATATAGGTAGCTGATAAACGATTGCTGAAATTGATATATGTAGTTGATAAACCATTACGGAAATTGGTGTAGGTAGTTGATAAACCATTGCAGAAATTGATATATTTAGTTGATAAACTAATGCAGAAACTGATACATTTAGTTGAGAAACCATTGCAGAAATTGATATAGGTAGTTGATAGACCATTGTAGAGCATTGAAACACTGTCGATGATGATAGCAGATATTAGATGATCACGTGGTTGCGCCATTTGCTTATGTATCAAGTTTCGACCTCGAACGGGACTCCATTAGATCGTAGTGCGATAATGTTCGTACAATTTTCATTACGGTTCGTCGGTTCTAGGGGCAGTTATGAGAAGCGTTCGCTTCGAACGTTCGTGTGAAAGTACCGTAGAGTTTTGCGCGATTCTTTTTAGTCCTTTTGCGTCAGAAACTTTTACTTTTTTTGAGTTCTGTTCACTGTTTTATCCGTATTGTTCAGTAGGTGTTATATATATAATATATATAAAATATATATATAATCTTTTATGTTTTATTTTGTAAATAATATATACACCACCATATCCAAGCTTCCCAGTTTTCACTCTCCTTTCTACCGTGGATTCAGGGATATATAGATATATATATATATATATATATATATATATATATATATATAGATATATATATATACACACACATATATAGCTATATATATGTATATATATATATATGTGTATATATATATATATATATATATATATATATATATATATATATTTATATATATTCATGATAGAGGATAGAAGTTCAATGGGCCGTCTGTAGTACCACTGATACAACCTGTAAGGTACAAAGCTTTAAAAGAAGAAGAAAAAAAGCTTGTCTGCCGTTGACAGTTTCAACATGAATCCACTTTTTTTGTCGATTTTTTGTCGATTTTGATAATGTGCATTTTGCTCCTGTGGAAAGGTATAAACCGGTAAACAGATAGTTTGTCTAAGTGTATCATTTTAGTAGGTGAATGTTTGGTAGTCAGACGACTGAAGTAGATAGCAGCTAGGGTGAACGAGCATGCTGGAGGTTAGCTTGGTACCTAGGGACCTCTCTGGAGGTATATTTTTAGGAATAATAGGCATATGCTGAAAATACGGGTCAGTAATCACAAGGATTTAATTCATTATCGGCACGTCATTGATTAACGAAATGGGAATCGAAGCAATTATTGGAATTACAGGTAATATAGGAATATGTTATTTCAATGTGTTTGCCATATTTTCTCGTGAAACGTTCACCGTTTTTTGTTTATTTTGCCCCTAATTATTTGACAGTTTCTTAATTATATATATTTTTTATTAAGTTGGCTTTTATGCCAGCACGGGCTCTTGCACGCAGAGCAGCCCGTAATTATTTTGTTATCTGTATCATTAGTTTTATCTCCGAGAGTTGATGAATAGGGCATATTTTGTCTCCGTTTATGCATAGGCCTATGTTAGTAGGCTGTGATATTGTTGGAGAGAGGTAGAGGAGGTGGTGCCTGTTAGCTAACACGAACTTGCTCGCGCACCATGAGCAGTCATGGGGTGGAGGCAAAGTGGTGGACTCAAATATTTGAAGAAGGAATGCAAAGGTCTTTTAAAGCTTGCGAATGTAACTACAAATAAAAAGAGAGAGTGACTTTGATCTTCTGAGCTCCATCATCGTTTGTTATGATAAAGCCTCGACTTCGAATTGGCCCGAGTTAGGTTACGTACATCAAACCTCTCTTAAGATGGCTCTTAAAAGAGTGAAACTTGGATATGACACTTTGATATGACACTTGGAAATGACACATTGATATGACACTTGGAGGAAAGCATCGTTTGTTTCACGCACGTCTCGGAGCAATTCGTAATGTAACTCTCTCTCTCTCTCTCTCTTCTCTCTCTCTCTCTCTCTCTCTCTCTCTCTCCTCTCCTCTCTAATCCTCTTAACCTTTCTGATGCTGCTGTAACTCTCTCTCCCTCTCTCTCTCTCTCAAGAAAGTAATCCTGATGACAAGAGTAAATATAAAATAAAAATTGATGAACTTGAATCTCTCTCTCTCTCTCTCTCTCTCTCTTCTCTCTCTCTCTCTCCAGAAAAAAATCCTGGCGACAAGAGTAAATATAAAATAAATATGATCAAAGTAATAAAAAGGTAAATGAAAAACTTACAAACCTGACTCCCTTCTCTCTCTCTCTCTCTCTCTCTCTCTCTCTCTCTCTCTCTCTCTCTCTCTCTCCAGAAAAAAATCCTGGCGACAAGAGTAAATATAAAATAAAAATGATCAAAGTAATAAAAAGGTAAATAAAAAACTTACAAACCTGACTCTCTCTCTCTCTCTCTCTCTCTCAAAATCCTCTCTCTCTTCTGCTCATCTCTCTCTCTCTCTCTCTCTCTCTCTCTCTCCCCTTCGTCGACTGAATGTCTGAAGGACGTCCCGGTATTTTTACGGCATACTCATGAGGCAATTCATAAGATTAAAAAATGACTGATGGGAGGCTTAGTGTCAGTCGCCCTAATCAGGTAGACATCGGCTTAGCCCGAACCGCAGTGCATAGACAGGAGAGAGAGAGAGAGAGTCAGGTTTGTAAGTTTTTTTATTTTCCTTTTTATTACTTCGATCATATTTATTTTATATTTACTCTTGTCGCCAGGATTTTTTCTTGAGAGAGAGAGAGAGAGAAAGAGAGAGAGAGAGAGAGAGTAAGAGTCAGGTTTGTAAGTTTTTTATTTTCCTTTTTATTACTTCGATCATATTTATTTTATATTTACTCTTGGCAGGATTTTTTTCTCTAGAGAGAGAGAGAGAGAGAGAGAGAGAGAGTCAGGTTTGTAAGTTTTTATATTTTCCTTTTTATTACTTCGATCATATTTATATTTACTCTTGTCAGGATTTTTTTTTTGAGAGAGAGAGAGAGAGAGATAGAGAGAGTGAGTGAGAGTGAGTGTTACAGCAGCATCAGCAAGGTTAAGAAGATTAGAGAGAGAGAAGAGAGCGCGAAAATTTCATATTTTTTTATTTACCTTTTCATTACTTCGATTATATTTAATTTATATTTAGTGTTTTTTTTTATATGAGGAGATTGTGTTATAGTTGTTCTAATGATTTGCTTTGATTCCCGTGATATAAGGCATTTCTTCGTTTTTTTATAATTTTTAAAATGAGAGAGAGAGAGAGAGAGAGAGAGAGAGAGAGAGAGAGAGAGAGAGAGAAAGAAAGGGGGGGGGGGGGGGCGCCAACCAGAGACTCGAGATAGAAGGAATAAACGATTCTCATGTCCACGATGACGTCACGTCACCCCGCATGGCGGGATTAATGGCCGTTGTTATTACTCTTGAAAGTCATCGGGTCGTGTTTTTATAAGTTATTCTATTTCTATGGGGTTAATGGCCATTTTATATATGGCGATGATGCAGGCCATTTCTAAGGATACATACTGCTTATGAGGCGGGATACTGGACGAAATGATTGGTCGAGGATTCAGTTGTTTCTGGGAAGCGCCCCCCCCCCCCCCCTCTCTCTCTCTCTCTCTCTACTTATTGTGCCTTTTGGTAATTTATTGGGTACAGTACAGGAACACTAGGAACTTCATGAATCATGTGTTCTCTCTCTCTCTCTCTCTCTCTCTCACACACCTACTGGGTTCAAATCTCTCTCTCTGTATATATGTATATTCATATGCATATGTGTGTGTATATACATATGTACACGTACACACACACATATATGTATTATATATGTGTGTATATAATATATAGTATATGTATGTACGTATATAAATCTGTGTTAGTACAGTTGTCTGTATACGTACACGAGTGTACGTACCTCGTACCTACACACGTCTCAGTGGGCATCATCTGGTTTGAGACAGTGTTTATCCCGCGATGACCCTCTTGCTTTTCAAGGGCAAAGGTCAGGTCATGAACGTCTTGTGACCTCTCTCTCTCTCTCTCTCTCTCTCTCTCTTCTCTCTCTCTGCTCGGGTGCTGACGTCAGCGGCTGATTCTCCTCTTCCTCGTCCTCCTCCTCCTCAGAGCCCGAGAGAGAATGCGTTATCAGAGACACATTATAAGACTTGCTTGTCTTTTCTCTCTCACGTCATTGTTTTGTCGTTCGTCCTTTCGAAGTTTTCTTAAACTGATTGAGAGAGAGAGAGAGAGAGAGAGAGAGAGAGAGAGAATGTTAGGTTCATCAATTTTTGTTTTATATTTACTCTTGTCATCAGGCTCTCTTCCTTTCTTGAGAGAGAGAGAGAGAGAGAGAGAGAGAGAGAGAGAGAGAGAGAGATGTGTATTAAAACTTCATTATGAAATCAGGAAAAATAATTCTGCCTTACCTTTGAATCAAGAATAACCTTAGTATAAGCACACTTTCAAAGTTTATAGATCTTGCAAACTTCTATTCATAGCCTCAAAAGAAAACATAATAAAAGGGAAAAAAATAGTACACAATGATTAACATATGCTGTCTATGTCCTAGACTAGACAAACGGAAACCGGAGCATGTGACACATGTCAAGGGAAAAAAGGACACGAAAAATAAAAATAATAAATCAGGAGATAGGAAGATAAAGCTTTGCTGTGGTATACTGTGTTCGTATGTTTATGTTTGTTTAAGCATGTACTTTATTTTTTTTTGGGGGGGTGGGGTGTGATGTCGGTGGGGGGCTGGCTGGGCTGTGACGGCAGGGAAATGGAACCGTCAAAAACATGTCACCTCGAAGCCTTAAGATATTGTTTTTTATTTTTTTCTGCTTTTTTATTGAGTCGTTTATTATTTTATTATTTTATCCAGTGGTTGCCCGTTTACGAATATAGGCGAAGGCGTATGTTAATTATTTCTTGGGTGAACACATTCCTCAGATATGAGAGAGAGAGAGAGAGAGAGGAGAGAGAGAGAGAGAGAGAGAGAGAGAGAGAAACTCATTGCCATCGTGTGAACCACATCTCTGGCAAGGCTGCCATTGTAAGAACAATCATTAGCTTCCGTCACCACTAAGGTCGTTTGTTCTTAGAGCGATTTTTTTTTTTCAGTATGCCGACCAAAGAACAAGTTAATCCCATTTTGGTATCTCTCTCTCTCTCTCTCTCTCTCTCTCTCTCTCTCTCTCTCTCTCATATCATTTGGTTATTCCTGTGACAAACATGCACGTAATTATTAATCTGCTTATGTTGCTAAGAGCTGAAGATGGTCCCACTTATCTGACACCTGAAAAAAAAAATCCAAAACATTTGTCACTTACTGCAGTTAGTTTGAATTGTGCTTATCTTAAAGAGTAGAAGGGATGAACTTGTTCTGGGCAGGCTAACTTGTCCACTATCAGTGAGAGTGCACTATCTGGAGATTACGCCTTGTTTGTGACTTGAGATATGACATGCAGAAGATCAGGTGTTGTCTTATGACATTCAGGGGAGGAGTCCAAGTGTTGTCTTATGACATGTAGAAGAGTAAGCGTTGTCTTATGACAGGCAGAAGTAAGTTTTATCTTTTAACATGCAGAGAGTAAGTTTCGTTTGTTGTAACTTGAACGCGTCATGAGTTAAGCAAGGTCCATAGCTGATGGACCTATTCATGTAGCTTTAGTCAGTCAGTAGTCAAATTTAATTCATAAGTTGTTTTATTTTTGATGGAATGAGAACCTTTGCTAAAGAAAAAGGTTAGAAAAAAACTAGCACAGCTGTGCATATGCAAAGGTCGTCCACACATCTGCCGAATCAGAAGGGCAGTGTAAGAAAAAAAAAAATGGGTTTTGACCTTTGTCCACAAGGTCGTGGTAACTCGCATCTGATTGTAAGACGCTTCAGGAATCTTGGAACACGCGATGCCTTTTTGAGCGATGACATTCCTGCCGGGTAAAACGCGCTCTAAATTTGGCCGCAAATGGACTTTGTTTTGTTTTACCGCCGAGTAATTTCAGAGATTAAAGTGGGTAGTAGTGGGTAGCCTTGACAGAAGTTGTCCTCTGTCTCGCAAGGAAAGAGGGACTGGCTTCTCGGGTGGTTGGTTATAGAATGTCTGATTAACAACAACTGCGGCAGTGTGGTAGGTTATCGCTGCTGGGCTGCTTCTGATGTCCTTTCTGACCCGGGTTTGAATCCTGGCGGGGATATATAATACAGTTTCTGCTGTTTCGTCATCCCATTGTTTATTTTCTCGACAGTTCCAAGGTTTGCGTCGACAGCTCGGGTGAATGTCATCAGAATCCATCGATAATGCAACCTCTAGGTCGCGAACGCTTCACTTTGCTCTAGTCGCTTAGAATTTGGGTCTGATCTCTTGCAGGAAACCCAAAGAAGAATGAAAACGAAGACATAAACTTGACATTTAAGACCCCTGGCATCGGACCCGGGTCCAGTCCTGTCGAAAGAGCCCGCTGGAAGGCGGCGGCAGAGACGCCAAGTGTCGCTCTCGGGAGAAGACAGAGATGCTGCTGCCTGGTGGTGGCTGAAGACCAAGAAGCTCATGTTGGTCTAGGGGTGAAGAGACCTGCTTCAGACGACGCCACGGAGACGCCAGACCTCCCTAAAAAAAAAAAACCCCCTCCCCCCCCCCAACCCCCCACCTTCCCGGGTGTCCCCCAAGACCTACCCTATCTTGTGCTTGCCGTCAGCCTAACACCCTTCCTTCCTCCCCCGGCTCCCCAGCCCCCGCCCCCACCCACCTTCATTCTCTGTCAGGAGTGGTGGTGTGTAGCTCAAACATAAATATTTTACGCGGAAGCGACAGAACCCGTTCGGGGGATTTCTTTCGGAAGTGGCCTGTTCAAGGATTATCTGAGGAACCTGTTGCTCTCTGCCTCCTCCTCCTCCTTCTCCTCCTCCTCCTCCTCCTCCCTCCTCCTCCTCCTTCGGGATATCGAAATAGATCAACTGCCCTGACGGCGACCTGTGCCGTCGCCGGCTGGAAGCTCTTCCAGCGAGTTGAGAGAATTGCAACGAAATAAAACGTTCGGTAGTGAGAGAAATACAATACATAACTTTCGAGTACTTGAGAAAAAATACAACGAGAGAAAGCGTTCGAGTAATTGAGGGAAAAACAATGAGAGAAAATGCTTGATTGAGTTGAGAGAAATACAATAGAAAACGTTCGAGTAATTGAGAGAACTGCAACAAGAGAAACCGTTCGAGTAACTGAGAGAAATAGAAAGGAAAACGTTCGATTAGTTGAGAGAAATACAAGAGAAAACGTTCGAATCATTGAGAGAAATACAAGAGAAAACGTTCCAGCAACTGAGAGAACTCCAATGAGAGAAAACGTTCGAGCGAGTTGAGAGCAATACAGGAGAAAACGTTCGAGTAATTGAGAGAAATAGAAGAGAAAACTTTCGAGTAATTGAGAGAAATGCAACAAGAGAAAATGTTCGAGTAATTGAGAGAAATACAATAGAAAACGTTTGAGTAATTGAGATAATTGCCACAAAAGAAAACGTTTGAGTAATTGAGAATAATACAAGAGAAAACGTTCGAGTAATTGAGAGAAATAGAAGAGAAAACGTTCGAACAACTGAGAGAACTGCAACGAGAGAAAACGTTCGAGCGAGTTGAGAGAAATTCAGGAGAAATCTTTCGAGTAATTGAGAGATATACAATAGAAACGTTCGAGTAATTGAGAGAATCCAATGGAAAACTTTCGAGTAATGGAGAGAAATGCAACAAGAGAAAAATTTCGAGTAATTGAGAGAAATGCAAAAGAGTAACTGATCGAGTAACTGAAAGAAATACAACGAGAGTAATCGTTCGAGCGAGTTGAGAGAAATGCAGGAGAAAGCTTTCGAGTAATTGAGAGAAATACAAGAGAAAATGTTCGAGTACTTGAGAGAACTGTGACGAGAGAACACAACACGTTCGATCGACTTGAGAAAAAAACAAGGGGAAAAGTTCGAGCACCGAGAGAAACGGCTCGATTGAGATGAGAGAAATACAACAAGAGAAACCTTTTTTATTTATACAAGAGAGAACTACAACGAGAGGAACCGTTCAAGTAAAAGAGAAAAATGCAACAAGAAAACTTCACGAGGAGTAAACTATAATTTTTCAAAGTAAACTATATCAATATATATATATATATATATACATGTGATGATATGAATAAATATAGATATATATGTATATATATATATATATATATATATATATATATATATATATAATATATTAAGAAGCAAACTAATTTTTTTCAAAGAAGTAAACTATATATATATATATATATATATATATATATATATATATATATATATATATTAAGAAGTATACTATCTTTTTAAAGAGTAAGCTACAATGCATGCGAACATCCGTCGCGTTTTGGTTTATATTAACACGAAAATGTCACCTGGGAAATAAACATTTAAGATATTGCATTGGAGTTGCCGCTTATTGGCCCTTATCTAAAATTGACTTAAATATCTTTTGTTTTTGTTTTTTATGTTTGTGTTTATAATACATACACACACACGTACTAATATATATATATATATATATATATATATATATATATATATATATATATATATATAAATATATAATAAATAATTCAGTTGCTGTAGTTTAAGATAATATTGATAACGTCCAATTGTTTACCTAGATTATCATGCGTCCCAAGGTCACTTAGAAATATTTTGAACTTAACCCCCCACCCTCCACTCCCCTGGTTTTTTGTTGCCAAAAATAAGTTGCCCGTTGCCCTGGAATAAAGGAAGAGGAAGCAGTATATCTTCAGTGAGTGTCAGCAATGTCCTGATTGGCTCCCACACTTGTTTATTCTTCCCCTCCACTGCCAGGCTGTGGAATTAGCTTGTTGTTTCTGTTTTTCCTGGTTCTGGGTGCTATTATATAATATATTATATATATATATATATATATATATATATACATAATATTTATATATGTATATATATGTAATATATATATAAATATATATATATATTATTATATATATATTATATTATATATATTATATATATAGTATACTATGTATATATATATATAATATAATGTATTATACACATATATATCTGTTATAAACTACAGTAGACCTGTGCTTCTCTCCCCGCGCCTAAGAACCTGCGTTTACAAAATGTACGCAGGTGCATATGTACCTGTGCGTAATGTACATAAATCTTTTTGTGCGTATGTAGGTATGTAGGGACACATGTTTGTGCTTGCGCGTAAATATGCATGCGTCTCTTAGGGGAGTGCTTCGGGGCCGTTCACTCTACCTCCTGACGAGGTGATTTTTGGCTCGAGGGTGTTGGGGGTGGTGGGGGTGGGGGGGTGTTTAAGCGCGAGCTCTAAGGCTGAGCTCATCGTTTTATCGGCGTTTGCGGTTTTTTTTTTATCTCTCCTTTTTTTTTCTCTTTTCCTTTTTTTCCAACGATTGTGCTGTGTGTTGTTGTCACCGGATTGATTTTGTTGTTTCCTTTCCTTTGATTCTTCTTCCTCTCTCTTTTTTATTCTCTTTTTCCATTTTTTTCCAACGATTGTTGCTGTGTGTGTCTGTCACCGGATTGATTTTGTTGTTTCCTTTGATTCTTCTTCTTCTTTTTCTTCTTCTTCTTCTTCCTCCTCCTCTTCTCCTCCTCCTCCTTCTTCCTCCTTCCTTCTTTCCTTCTCCTATCTCCTCCTCCTCCTTCCTCCTCCTCTCTTCCTCCTCCTCCCCTCTCTCTTTTTCCTCTTCTCTTCTCCTGCCTCCTCCTCCTCCTTCCTTCTCCTCCTCTCTTCTTCCTCCTCCTCCTCCTTCTTCTTCTTCTTCTTCTTCTTCTTCTTCTCCTCCTTCCTCTCCTCCTCCTCCTCCTCCTCCTCCTCCTCTCCTCCTCTCTTGTGTTTTGAGTTTGGTAAAAACCTATAGTCTGAGAATCAGTTTCAGTTTTTCCAAGTTTACCGGGGTTTGTTTTCAGATGCAGTTTTGCCCGATTGTTCTTCCAGTGTTGTAGTTTCTTGGTGTTGCCGGTTTTCCAGTAGGTGTTACCGGATGAGGCTAGAAAAACTAACAAAGCGATATTTGCCGGCAATGAGTTCTTGTGTTGGGCTCAATCGGTAGGTAAAAATATCGAGAAAGCCATTTAGGTAATGTAACTGACCATTTGCTAAGGTCAAGATCTGATGTATAAGGTCTTTGAGAATATATATATATATATATATATATATAGTATATATATATATATATATATATATATATATATATATATATATTATATATATATATAGATGCAGTTTACATATAGTAGCCGTTGCAGTGATGTGATCACGCTTGTACACATGTATAAATGATTAATGTGGCCACGCTTTTAGTGATATTTTATCTACGAAGTCCCCCAGCTTTAAAGAAATGGGTTTTTATATGTATTTGTATATATTATAATATATGTATATGTGTTGTGTAAATATGCGTACCCTAATTCATAAACTTCCGTCTCGGGCTGACTCTAAGAAAAATAATAATAATAATAAAAAGAGAGACATATATAACATCCGGGATGAAATAGGTGCCAAGGTTAGTTCTATGGTCTTCGTGCCAACCGACCAACTTAGGGCTGAGGTCTTTTGGTACATGATCGCCCCACACGAAGACCAAAGACCACCTTAGGCGTCACAGAATGGGGTCAAAAGGGGGTCGATCATCAAGTCTTGCACTGGAAATGAAACCTTGAAGTGGAGCCCAGGAGTCAGGTTTTAATATAGATTCCAGTCATCCGACCTGTGTTGAAATACTCGAGCGAGGAGTTCTCCATTCACCGACGTTAAGTTAATTGACCATCGCCAAATCCTCTGTTGTAGGATTAGTGTCCTTCCAACGCCAGATTCGCAGATACGCCGCTTTTCATTAGTCCTCCAGTGTATATGGGGCTGATGGGAGGAATGAGGTGGACGTGGCGGTAAGCCAATTTAGATGGAGTTTCTCGGTGTCATGTCGATGTCTTCTGGTGTCAGCGTTGTGGTGCAATCTGTGTTGTCATCTTGGCGTTTTTTTATGGGATTCTATGTAGGTGGGTTGAGGTACTATGCAGTACATGGGTTCAGGGACTATGTAGGTGGTTGAGGTACTATGCACTACATGGGTTCAGGGACTATGTAGGTGGGTTGAGGTACTATGCAGTACATGGGTTCAGGGACTATGTAGATGGTTGAGGTACTGTGAGAATAGGCTGAAGAATTATGTAGATGGGTTGAAGTATTATGCGGTTTAGGGTACTGTGTGGATAGATTGAAGTATTATGTAGATGGGTTGAAGTATTATGTGGTTTAGGGTACTGTGTGGATAGGTTGAAGTATTATGTAGATGGGTTGAGGAACTATGTAGATGGGTTCAGGTACTATATAGATGGTTGAGGTACTGTGAGAATAGGCTGAAGAATTATGTATATGGGTTGAAGTATTATGCGGTTTAGGGTACTGTGTGGATAGATTGAAGTATTATGTAGATGGGTGAAGTATTATGTGGTTTAGGGTACTGTGCGGATAGGTTGAAATATTGTAGTGTGAGTGGGTTGAGGAAACTAGATGGGTTCAGGTACTATGTAGATGGGATTAAGGTATTATGTAGATGGGGTTGAAGTATTATTATTTGGTAGGTTTAGGGTACTGTGTGGAATAGGTTGAAGTATTATGTAGATGGGTTGAGGAACTATGTAGATGGGTTCAGGTACTATATAGATGGATTCAGGTACTATGTTGATGGATTAAGGTATTATGTAGATGGGTTGAAGTATTATGTAGATTGGGGTACTTTGTGGATAGGTTGAAGTATTATGTAGATGGGTTGAGGAACTATGTAGATGGATTAAGGTACTATGTAGATGGATTAAGGTATTATATAAATGGATTGAGGTACTATGTAGATGAATTGAGGTACTATGTAGATGGGTCGAGGTACTTTGTAAAATACACTAGATGATAGTCAAAATTTGCTCGATACATGTTCATTTATTAATTTTTAGTTAGATTCCTAGTTACATGCAAATTCATCATCCATTTTCTGATGTACAGTATAAAAGTCCTTATTCCTCAATGTACCAGAAGAATGCCTGGAACTTGATTTAACTGGAAACCAAGATGACTACACGAATCTAATTCTAGAATTTTTTCTAGATGTTTCGCAAGTTTGAAAAAAATAGGCTTTCCAGTTGATGCCTGACCAAAGATTTCACCCATATTAGCTTGAAGAGATTATCTCCGTAAGCAGTCATATCTTTTGGACTGCTCTCTCTCTCTCTCTCTCTCTCTCTCTCTCTCTCTCTCTCTCTCTCTCTCTGATCCGTAAACCCATTCCCTAAGCACCTTAAAATTGAATGTTTGTGTCGATAATAACCGAAGCAAAAACGATGAAATAATTCTATATAAAAAAATCATATAAGAAACCGCTGCTCGTGCGTGGAAATTGAGCGACTACGATGCTAACGAACCGTAAAATCACGGGTGATAGGTTAAGCAAGTAAAATTAGAAAAAGGTAACCCCCTTAACAAACGACTTTCCGCATTGCCCCCTCCGGCGGCCTCCTCTGAAGCGTTAATAACTCGTGTCTCCTTGCAATTTCATAGTCTGTCTGCCACCCCCCCCCCCCCCTCCTTGTGCGCTTTCATTAACGATACTGTGGACCTGTTTATATATTGACCGAGCAGGTATATAAGGTGGAGGTACATTATAAGTTTTATACACCCGGTATTTGGGGGCAAGAGCCCGTGCTAGCTGGCACGAACATCAAAAGACACAGCTGTTGGTTTTATGGAAATTTTTGCTTAATTATTTTTCCACGCTTATATGAGACGAATTGTTATACTCTCTGTGTCTTTTAATGTTTTAAGTGCCGCTATTTAGAGCAAGAGCCCGTGCTGGTTGGCACGAGCGTCAAAAGACACAGCTCTTGTATTTTAGTGAACTTTTTCTTAGTTTTTTTCCACGCTTATATAAAACGGAATGTTGTACACTCGGCGTCTTTAAATCTTTAAGGGCCGCTACTTGGAGCAAGAGCCCGTGCTGGCTGGCACGAGACTAGCCTAATCGGACAATATCGAAAGCCATCGCTCCTGTATTTTGGTGAACTTTTTTTTTATGTTTATAAATGTGTATAATTTTTTTTTATTTCTTCATTCCTGTTTGAAGATTAAAAAATATAATGGCTTTTATTTTTTTATGTTTTACCCTTTTTTGAACAAGTTTTCAAGAAAGGGCGACTGCGCTTCATTCTTGCATTCTTTTTTGGATAATTGTCCTTAAGGGAAGTGGTACACTTTCATTTAGTTCAGTTTCTTTAGTTTTCTACTATTTTTTTTCACCTGTGTCTTTTTAGAACACCTCCTGATTAATAGCCCCTTTTGATGTCCTCAAAGATGTCCTCTTTGATGTCCTCAAAGAAACTGAACTTTTCCGTCACATTCATTAACTCTTTATGGCCTATGAATTTCTTCAAGTACCTTGGAGGGTTTCACTGTGACCTTTGTCAAGATAACCTATGAAGAGTGGCAGAAGGGGCCTCTTTTTATATATACGCAGATTGTAAAGTTATTTAGGAAAGTCTTTTTGTTTAAGCGCGAGCTCTAAGGCTGAGCTCATCGTTTTATTCGGCGTTTGCGGTTTTTTTTTATCTCCTTTTTTTCTCTTTTCCTTTTTTTCCAACGATTGTGCTGTGTGTTGTTGTCACCGGATTGATTTTGTTGTTTCCTTTGATTCTTCTTCTTCTTTTTCTTCTCTTCTTCTCTCCTCCCCCCTCACTCCTCCGCCTCTCTCTCTTCCTCCTCGTCTTCTTTATCCTCTTCTCTCTCCTCCCCTATTCCTTCTCTTCTCTCTCCTCTTCTTCTTCTCTCTCCTCTAATCTCCTCTCTCTTCCTCTTCTTCCTCTCCTCTCCTTCTCCTCTTCTTCTTATCCTCCTCCTCCTCTCTCTCCTCCTCCTACTCCTCCTCTTCTCCTCCTGCCTCCTCCTCCTCCTCTTCTTCATCCTCCTCCTCCTCCTCCTCCTCCTCCTCTCTGTGTTTGAGTTTGGAAATAAAACTATAGTCTGAGAAGCAGTTTCAGTTTTTCCAAGTTTACCGGGGTTGTTTTCAGATGCAGTTTTGCCCGATTGTTCTTCCAGTGTTGTAGTTTCTTGGTGTTGCCGGTTTTTCCAGTAGGTGTTACCGGATGAGGCTAGAAAAACTAACAAAGCGATATTTGCCGGCAATGAGTTCTTGTGTTGGGCTCAATCGGTAGGTAAAAATATCGAGAAAGCCATTTAGGTAATGTAACTGACCATTTGCTAAGGTCAAGATCTGATGTATAAGGTCTTTGAGAATATAGATATATATATATATATATATATATATATATATATACATATATAGGGTATATATATGTATATATATATCATATATATATATAGTATGCAGGTTTACATTATAGTAGCCACCGTTGCAGTATGTGAGCACGCTTGTACACATGTATTAAATGATTAATGTGGCCACGTTTTAGTGATATTTTATCTACGAAGTCCCCCAGCTTTAAAGAAATGGGTTTTTATATGTATTTGTATATATTATAATATATGTATATGTGTTGTGTAAATATGCGTACCCTAATTCATAAACTTCCGTCTCGGGCTGACTCTAAGAAAAGTAATAATAATAATAAAAAGAGAGACATATAACATCCGGGATGAAATAGGTGCCAAGGTTAGTTCTATGGTCTTCGTGCCAACCGACCAACTTAGGGCTGAGGTCTTTTGGTACATGATCGCCCCACACGAAAGACCAAAGACCACCTTAGGCGTCCACAGAATGGGGTCAAAAGGGGGTCGATCATCAAGTCTTGCACTGGAAAAGAAACCTTGAAGTGGAGCCCAGGAGTGAGGTTTTAATATAGATTCCAGTCATCCGACCTGTGTTGAAATACTCGAGCGAGGAGTTCTCCCATTCACCGACGTTAAGTTAATTGACCATCGCCAAATCCTCTGTTGTAGGATTAGTGTCCTTCCAACGCCAGATTCGCAGATACGCCGCTTTTCATTAGTCCTCCAGTGTATATGGGGCTGATGGGAGGAATGAGGTGGACGTGGCGGTAAGCCAATTTAGATGGAGTTTCTCGGTGTCATGTCGATGTCTTCTGGTGTCAGCGTTGTGGTGCAATCTGTGTTGTCATCTTGGCGTTCTTTATGGGATTCTATGTAGGTGGGTTGAGGGTACTATGCAATACATGGGTTTAGGGACTATGTAGGTGGTTTGTTGAGGTACTATGCACTAAACAATGGGTTCAGGGGACTATGTAGGTGGTTGAGGTACTATTGCACCTACATGGGTGTTCAGGGACTAGCAGGTGGTTTGAGGTACTGTGAGAATAGGCTGAAAGAATTAGGTAGATGGGTGAAGTATTATGCGGTTTTAGGGTACTGTGTGGATAGATTGAAGTATTATGTAGATGGGTTGAAAGTATATGTGGGTTTAGGGTACTGTGCGGAATAGGTTGAAATATTATGTAGTTGGGTTGAGGAACTATTTTGAGATGGGTTCAGGTACTATGTAGATGGTTGAGGTACTGTGAGAATAGGCTGAAGAATTATGTAGATGGGTTGAAGTATTATGCGGTTTAGGGTACTGTGTGGATAGATTGAAGTATTTTGTACGAGGGTTGAAGTATTTATGTGGTTTAGGGTACTGTGCGATAGGTTGAAATATTATGTAGTTTTGGGTTGAGGAACTATGTAGATGGTTTTCAGGTACTATGTTGATGGATTAAGGTATTATGTAGATGGGTTGAAGTATTATGTGGTTTTAGGGTACTGTGTGGATAGGTTGAAGTATTATGTAGACGGGTTTGAGGAACTATGTAGTATGGGTTTTAGGTATATATATAGATGAGTTCAGTACTATGTAGATGGACTAATGTATTATGTAGATGGGTTGAAGGTATTATGTAGATGGGTTGAAGTATTATGTAGATTGGGGTACTTTGTGGATAGGTTGAAGTATTATGTAGATGGGTTGAGGAACTATGTAGATGGATTAAGGTACTATGTAGAGGATTAAGGTATTATTATAAAATGGATTGAGGTACTATGTAGATGAATTGAGGTTACTATGTAGATGGGTTCGAGGTACTTTGTAAAATACAGAAGATGATAGTCAAAATTTGCTCGATACATGTTCATTTATTAATTTTTAGTTAGATTCCTAGTTACATGCAAATTCATCATCCATTTTCTGATGTACAGTATAAAAGTCCTTATTCCTCAATGTACCAGAAGAATGCCAGGAACTTTGATTTAACTGGAAACCAAGATGACTACACGAATCTAATTCTAGAATTTTTTCTAGATGTTTCGCAAGTTTGAAAAAAATAGGCTTTCCAGTTGATGCCTGACCAAAGATTTCACCCATATTAGCTTGAAGAGATTATCTCCGTAAGCATGTCATATTACTTTGACTCTCTCTCTCTCTCTCTCTCTCTCTCTCTCTCTCTCTCTCTCTCTCTCTCTGATCCGTAAACAAAACCCATTCCCTAAGCACCTTAAAATTGAATGTTTGTGTCGATAATAACCGAAGCAAAAACGATGAAATAATTCTATATAAAAAAATCATATAAGAAACCGCTGCTCGTGCGTGCAAATTGAGCGACTACGATGCTAACGAACCGTAAAATCACGGGTGATAGGTTAAGCAAGTAAAATTAGAAAAAGGTAACCCCCTTAACAAACGACTTTCCGCATTGCCCCCTCCGGCGGCCTCCTCTGAAGCGTTAATAACTCGTGTCTCCTTGCAATTTCATAGTCTGTCTGCCACCCCCCCCCCCCCCTCCTTGTGCGCTTTCATTAACGATACTGTGGACCTGTTTATATATTGACCGAGCAGGTATAATAAGGTGGAGGTACATTATAAGTTTTATACACCCGGTATTTGGGGCAAGAGCCCGTGCTAGCTGGCACGAACATCAAAAGACACAGCTCTTGTGTTTTATGGAAATTTTTGCTTAATTATTTTTCCACGCTTATATGAGACGAATTGTTATACTCTCTGTGTCTTTTAATGTTTTAAGTGCCGCTATTTAGAGCAAGAGCCCGTGCTGGCTGGCACGAGCGTCAAAAGACACAGCTCTTGTATTTTAGTGAAGTTTTTCTTAGTTTTATTTCCACGCTTATATAAAACGGAACGTTGTACACTCGGTGTCTTTAAATCTTTTAAGGGCCGCTATTTGGAGCAAGAGCCTGTGCTGGCTGGCACGAGACTAGCCTAATCGGACAATATCGAAAGTCATCGCTCCTGTATTTTGGTGAACTTTTTTTATAATTTTTTTTTTTATAAATGTTTATAATTTTTTTTTTTTTTTTTTTTTTTATTTCTTCATTCCCCTGTTTGAAGATTAAAAAATATATATAATGGCTTTTATTTGTTTTGTTTATGTTTTACTCTTTTTTGAACAAGTTTTCAAGAAAGGGCGAATGCGCTTCCATCTTGCATTCTTTTTTGGATAATTGTCCTTAAGGGAAAGCTGGCACACTTTCATTTCGTTTAGTTTCTTAGTTTTTCTTACTATTTTTTTTTCACCTGGTAGTCTTTTTTTAGAACACCTTTCCTCCTGATTAATAGCCCCTTTGATGTCCTCAAAGATGTCCTCTTTGATGTCCTCAAAGAAACTGAACTTTTTTTTCCGTCACATTCATTAACTCTTTATGGCCTATGAATTTCTTCAAGTACCTTGGAGGGTTCACACTGTGACCTTTGGTCAAGATAAAAACCTATGAAGAGTGGCAGAAGGGGCCTTCTTTTTGATATATACAGCAGATTGTAAAGTTATTTAGGAAAAGTCTTTTTGTTTAAGCGCCGAGCTCTAAGGCTGAGCTCATGTTTTATTCGGCAGTTTGCGGTTTTTTTTTTATTCTCTCTCTTTCCTTTTTTTCCAACGATTGTGCTGTGTGTTGTTGCACGGATGATTTGTGTTTCCTTTGTTTGGAGTCTTCTCTTTTTCTTCTCTCATTCTCTCCTCCTCCTTCCTCCTCCTCATCCTTCCTCCTCGTCTTCTTTATCCTTCCTCTTCCCTCTCTTCCTCCTCTCTTTCCTCCATCTCCACCTCCTCTTCCTTCCATTCCTCTTCTTCTTCCTTCCTTCCTTTTCTTCTTCTCTTTGCCTCCTCCTCCTCCTCTTCTCTTCCTCCTCCTCTTCTTCTCCTCCTCCCTCCTCCTCCTCCTCTTCTCTTCTTCTTCTTCTTCTTCTTCTTCTACTCCTCCTCCTCCTCCTCCTCCTCTTTCCTCCTCCTCCTCTCCTCCTCCTCTTCTTTGTGTTTTGAGTTTGGTAAAACCTATAGTCTGAGAAGCAGTTCAGTTTTCCAAGTTTACGTTTGTTTGTTTTCAGATGCAGTTTTGCCCGATTGTTCTTTCCAGTGTTGTAGTTTCTTGGTGTTGCCGGTTTTCCAGTAGGTGTTACCGGATGAGGCTAGAAAAACTAACAAAGCGATATTTGCCGGCAATGAGTTCTTGTGTTGGGCTCAATCGGTAGGTAAAAATATCGAGAAAGCCATTTAGGTAATGTAACTGACCATTTGCTAAGGTCAAGATCTGATGTATAAGGTCTTTGAGAATATAGATATATATATATATATATATATATATACATATATATAGGTATATATATAGATATATATATCATATATATATATATAGATGCAGGTTTACATATAGTAGCCGTTGCAGTATGTGAGCACGCTTGTACACATGTATAAATGATTAATGTGGCCACGCTTTTAGTGATATTTTATCTACGAAGTCCCCCAGCTTTAAGAAATGGGTTTTTATATGTATTTGTATATATTATAATATATGTATATGTGTGTGAAATATGCGTACCCTAATTCATAACTTCCGTCTCGGGCTGACTCTAAGAAAAATAATAATAATAATAAAAAGAGAGACATATATAACATCCGGGATGAAATAGGTGCCAAGGTTAGTTCTATGGTCTTCGTGACAACCGACCAACTTAGGGCTGAGGTCTTTTGGTACATGATCGCCCCACACGAAGACCAAAGCCACCTTAGGCGTCACAGAATGGGGTCAAAAAGGGGGTCGATCATCAAGTCTTGCACTGGAAATGAAACCTTGAAGTGGAGCCCAGGAGTGAGGTTTTAATATAGATTCCAGTCATCCGACCTGTGTTGAAATACTCGAGCGAGGAGTTCTCCATTCACCGACGTTAAGTTAATTGACCATCGCCAAATCCTCTGTTGTAGGATTAGTGTCCTTCCAACGCCAGATTCGCAGATACGCCGCTTTTCATTAGTCCCCTAGTGTATATGGGGCTGATGGGAGGAATGAGGTGGAGGTGGCGGTAAGCCAATTTAGATGGAGTTTCTCGGTGTCATGTCGATGTCTTCTGGTGTCAGCGTTGTGGTGCAATCTGTGTTTGTCATCTTGGCGTTCTTTATGGGATTCTATGTAGGTGGGTTGAGGTACTATGCACTACATGGGTTTAGGGACTATGTAGGTGGTTGAGGTACTATGCTACATGGGTTCAGGGGACTATGTAGGTGGTTGAGGTACTATGCATACATGGGTTTCAGGGACTATGCATGGTGGTTGAAGGTACTGTGAGAATAGGTGAAGAATTTGTAGATGGGTCGAAGTATTATGCGGTAGGGTACGGTGTGGATAGATTGAAGTATTATGTAGATGGGTTGAAGTATTATGTGGTTTAGGGTACTGTGAGGATAGGTTGAAATATTATGTAGTTGGTTGAGGAACTATGTAGATGGGTTCAGGTACTATGTAGATGGTTGAGGTACTGTGAGAATAGGCTGAAGAATTATGTAGATGGGTTGAAGTATTATGCGGTTTAGGGTACTGTGTGGATCGATTGAAGTATTTTGTAGATGGGTTGAAGTATTATGTGGTTTAGGGTACTGTGCGGATAGGTTGAAATATTATGTAGTTGGGTTGAGGAAAACTATGTAGATGGGTTCAGGTACTATGTAGATGGATTAAGGTATTATGTAGATGGGTTGAAGTATTATGTGGTTTAGGGTACTGTGTGGATAGGTTGAAGTATTATGTAGATGGGTTGAGGAACTATGTAGATGGGTTCAGGTACTATATATAGATGAGTTCAGGTACTATGTAGGATGGACTAATGTATTATGTAGATGGGTTGAGGTACATGTAGATGGGTTGTTAAAGTATTATGTAGATTGGGGGTACTTTGTGGATAGGTTGAAAGTGTTATGTAGATGGGTTGAGGAACTATGTAGATGGATTAAGGTACTATGTATGGGATTTAAGGTATTATATAAATGGATTGAGGTACATGTAGATGAATTGAGGTACTATGTAGATGGGTCGAGGTACTTTGTAAATACAGAAGATGATAGTCAAAATTTGCTCGATACATGTTCATTATTAATTTTTCTTTTTAGTTAGATTCCTAGTTACATGCAAATTCATCATCCTATTTTCTGATGTACAGTATAAAAAGTCCTTATTCCCTCAATGTACCAGAAGAATGCCAGGAACTTTGATTTAACTGGAAAACCAAGATGGACTACACGAATCTAATTCTAGAATTTTTCTAGATGTTTCGCAAGTTTGAAAAAAAAATAGGCTTTCCAGTTGATGCCTGACCAAAGATTTCACCCCTATTAGCTTGAAGAGATTATCTTCCGTAAAGCATGTCATATTACTTTGACTCTCTCTCTCTCTCTCTCTCTCTCTCTCTACTCTCTCTCTCTCTCTCTCTCTCTCTCTCTGATCCTAAACCCATTCCCTAAGCACCTTAAAATTGAATGTTTGTGTCGATAATAACCGAAGCAAAAACGATGAAATAATTCTATATAAAAAAATCATATAAGCAACCGCTGCTCGTGCGTGGAAATTGAGCGACTACGATGCTAACGAACCGTAAAATCACGGTGATAGGTTAAGCAAGTAAAATTAGAAAAAGGTAATAACCCCCTTAACAAACGACTTTCCGCATTGCCCCCTCCGGCGGCCTCCTCTGAAGCGTTAATACTCGTGTCTCCTTGGTCAATTTCTAGTCTTCTGCCACCCCCCCCCCCCCTCCTTGTGCGCTTTCATTAACGATACTGTGGACCTGTTTATATATTGACCGAGCAGGTATAATAAGGTGGAGGTACATTATAAGTTTTATACACCCGGTATTTGGGGCAAGAGCCCGTGCTAGCTGGCACGAACATCAAAAGACACAGCTCTTGTGTTTTATGGAAATTTTTGCTTAATTATTTTTCCACGCTTATATGAGACGAATTGTTATACTCTCTGTGTCTTTTAATGTTTTAAGTGCCGCTATTTAGAGCAAGATCCCGTGCTTGGCTGGCACGAGCGTCCAAAAAGACACAGCTCTTGTATTTTAGTGAAGTTTTTTCTTAGTTTATTCCACGCTTATATAAAACGGAACGTTGTACAACTCGGTGTCTTTAAATCTTTTAAGGGCCGCTATTTGGAGCAAGAGCCTGTGCTGGCTGGCACGAGACTAGCCTAATCGGACAATATCGAAAGCCATCGCTCCTGTATTTTGGTGAACTTTTTTTATAATTTTTTTTTTTTTATAAATGTGTATAATTTTTTTTTATTTCTTCATTCCTGTTTGAAGATTAAAAAATATAATGGCTTTTATTTGTTTTATGTTTTTACTCTTTTTTGAACAAGTTTTCAAGAAAGGGCGAATGCGCTTCCATCTTGCATTCTTTTTTGGATAATTGTCCTTAAGGGAAGTGGCACACTTTCATTTCGTTTAGTTTCTTTAGTTTTCTACTATTTTTTTTCACCTGTGTCTTTTTTAGAACACCTTTCCTCCTGATTTGATGTCCTCAAAGATGTCCTCTTTGATGTCCTCAAAGAAACTGAACTTTTCCGTCACATTCATTAACTCTTTATGGCCTATGAATTTCTTCAAGTACCTTGGAGGGTTCACTGTGACCTTTGTCAAGATAACCTATGAAGAGTGGCAGAAGGGGCCTCTTTTTATATATACGCAGATTGTAAAGTTATTTAGGAAAAGTCTTTTTGCTTTATATAGGACTGTAGGAAAACAGACCGACCACATTATGCTGGATACGGTCTAGTGGGTAACACCCTGGCTTCCTTTTTCTGTCGATCAAGTCTTGGAAGAAACTGAGAAAGGTTGTTCTCCTCACTGAGAATGGCATTGACGACTTAGATCCCGTGCCATCGGTGCACCTCACACGGTGCACTATAGGCATTTCACAAGGTTCTCTGCAGTGTTCCTTCGGATCCTAGCTTCATCCCTTTCGTTCCTTTTACTGTATTTCCGTTCATATTCTCATTCTTCTTTATTGCTCTCCGCCGTCTCTTAACAATCATTTCAGTATTGTTTTCAGTGCTGAATGACCTCTTAGGTCCCAGTGCTTGGCCTTTGGCCTAAATTTTACATGCTATTCTGTTTTCTTCCAGTTGTTGGCTTGTCTCTCTTATTCTCTTTGGCATTTGTGATAAAAACATTTTTTTATAAAAGGAAAGCTATTGTGTCGGCTTTGTTTGTCCGTCCTCCCTCAGATCTTAAAACCTACTGAGGCTAGAGGGCTGCAAATTGGTATGATGATCATTCACCGTCCACTCATCAAACATACCAAATTGCAGCCCTCTAGCCTCAGTAGTTTTTATTTTATTTGAGGTTGAAGTTAGCCATAATCGTGCGTCTGGCAACTATATAGGCCAGGCCAGCACCGGGCCGTGGTTAAAGTGTCATGGGCCGCGGCCCATCTTGATTATACGATGTACAGAAGAATCTTCGGCGCATGTTTAACTTGTTTATCAAAAGTATCAAAGAAGGTGTTGGACCCTATACCCCCATTGGGCGACTTTACAAAGTCAACCAACAGAAATAATGATTATTTGATTATCTACCCCCTCCCCACCTTCCACCCCCACCGAGAACACTGAGTCACTGTTATTTTTAGTCGTCAGCCGGCAAAATCGCGGAAGATGCGGCCGCGGAATATATTTTAATTCACGTACGCGTATAGTACTTTCTGTCAGTAGCGTCTACACATAAACCCAGACTCTTGGCTTGGAGGTATGTCCGCGATAGTGGCTAACTAATGGCTCGGCAAATTTAGCTTTTATTGATCCCGTACCTTTTCATTTGGGGGCATGTGCCGTATGTACCCCGTGTATACATTTATGTAGCTATACAGAAGTAGAGATATTGGTATATACGCGTGGTGCAGTATTCATGTGCGCGTAATATTCTTACACTCGTGTGTCAGAAAGCAAGAAAAAGGGTCCTCATTAGAGTAGAAATAAAACCAAATCACTGTTGGGATTTTATATTCAGATTAAATAAAAAAAAAAAAACAGTTTATCACGGTAAATTTCCAGGATATTGTTTATGAACCTTGGTGTTATAGCATTTTTTCTTTCTACTATAACTTTATGTTCATTAGCTAAACACAGATACGGCGTTCAAATGCGGACAGACCGACGAGTCTGCGAGATACAAAAGCCATAACATTGTATCTTGGGACACTGGCCCATAAAATTGGGTAGTTTAGCAATTTGAACATTTGAAACCCCTATACGTTTTATCATGTGGTCTAGTTTTTTTTTTAATATTAGAAAAATACATTTATGCAAATTTACAGTTATTCCTTAGTATTTACATAATTTTACAATAGTAATTTTCCGTCTTACCATGTGGTCTAGTGGCAGCTCTGTTTGTCACTTATTTCTGTCACAATGTTGAAAAATGAAGCCTTCATACTTACAATTATGTGTACATACAACATTCACTGATATCCATTCTCCCTAACTTGCACGGGGTATATGCAGATAATGAGTCACCAGTCACTAGTCTGGGGTGATAATCCTTGAAGAATTATTAAATGATATTTTACACGATTAAGGGACTTTTGGTTGTTGTGACTATTTTATGTCCAAAGTATCAGTATTATACTAATCGATGTTTGGAAACAGCAGCCAATGCAGTGCCTAATGGTCGTAGCTTTAACCATGTAGAAAGAGAAGGGAAGTAACCTAACTATTTGCAACCTTTTTTTTTTCTTGCTCGAATGAAAATGCCTCTTGTATTGTTCTTTTTTTTTTGTTATTCCATGTCCTGAAGGCTTTTTTGTTGGGCGGGGGAGGAGGAGGGGGGGCCGGGGGAGGGGTGGGGGTGGCGAGGGTGACAGAGAGATAAAAATGTAAAGTCTTTTAAATGATTAATACATCGGGTATTGCAAAAATGTTCTGAAAGATTGCTTTTATTTTTGTATTTACTTTGTAATCAGTGATTGTTTTTGCTTTTCAGTTCCAATATTCTTAAAGGCAATTTTCAAGTAATAATGTTGATTGATATACCTTCTGATTCTGTATGCACACGCGCGCATACGAGATATGTCAGTATTACCAAGCAAACATTCCTTTTGTAAATACACGAAGCTATTCTGAATGCTCGTGTATTTACAAAAGGAATGTTTGCTTGGTAATACTGACATACGAGATATGTCAGTATTACCAAGCAAACATTCCTTTTGCAAATACACGAGCATTCAGAATATCTTCGTATTAGATCTCGTATGCTTGGCATTGCCAGGGAACCCGAAACCGCAACTTTTGATTATAATCCAGGATTCAGAGCGATAAAATTCTTCGTATACAGTTAAGCCAGTCAACGGCTGGTAGCCCTTGAACCCTTAGCTAGCTAACAGGCTTCAGTCAAGGCAGCTCCTTCAAGAGAAGTGTGTTTGTACTTATGTTATTTTCAGAATGTAGTATGACAGTCGAGTTACTGTTATTTTTATCGATGAACGATGTCATGTCACAAACTAGGTGGCATTGATGTGGACTGCTGCAGTTTCACTGTTAGAAGTGCCAACCTTCATGGCTGATTCTGCCTGAGGCAGCTCTGTGTGAAAACAGTTGCCAAGGGAACTGCTTTATGTTTTTCACTTCACTACTAAATAATAAGTACGTATGGTTAAGGGCAATGTGTATCCTTAGACATTTGATTTTCATCGTGTAGCAGTGATGTAATCTACGGGAGGCACTGAACTTCACTCGACACTCTCTTATGCTAAAATAATTTTTTTATGATATAGGTACGCAAGTAATAGCAGTAATTGATAACGTTTATTCGCCCTCTGAAGGTATCTCGAGAACGGATGAACGGATTTCGTTAGAACTTTATGAAAACATTCATTGGGGGCCCTTAGCGTTTTATAGATAATTCATTTTTTTTAATAGGAGGTGTACTTGTTAATGAGGAATCCTCATAATTACCCAGATGACCTTTTCCTATTGCTGTACCTCCGTTAATATTCTCTTTCTTTTATCTTTTTTTCCACCTTCTCCTAACAGTTGTTTCATAGTGCAACTGCTGTGAGGTTTTCCCTCCCGTTACTCCTTCCAACAGTTTCCCTTGTCAACGCTGAATGACCTCATTGGTCCCAGCGCTTTGGCCTTTGGCCTAAATTCTATATATTCCTACGTAAATTGATATCTTTATTTCGTTTCGGAATATCTCATCATTCCGCCAAGGACCCCTTATTCATTCAGTGTTTCATTTGTTGAGTTTTATGCACAGCGTAAGCAAATTGTAGTACCCTTTCCCAAATAGAATTGTGGATAAACCAAACTTGACATTACTCTTACTAATACTTAACTATCTAAGTTATTCCCTATCATGGTTAACTATAGTAGATTCACATCCAGCGTGCATTTGATGTCTAGGCCAGTCCCTTACGACGCTCCTGATTGGCTGTTGATAAGCCAATCACATGGCTGGAAACTCTCAGTCTCTCTCGAGAGTTCGCATGGGCAGGATGTATGTCCCACCTCTCTTTCAAGAGAGACACTCTCAGCCATGTGATTGG